>NC_045972.1:23029303-23169303 GCF_010909765.2 Amblyraja radiata | reverse complement strand
ACCGATGCTTGGGTTGGGTGAGCAGGTGTAGGGAAGGATAGTGGGACATATCACCGCTTTTTCTCTTGTTTTCTCTCACTTCTTTGTCAGTTCAGGGGTTTTTTCTTCTCTCTTTTTTGTATCTTTCTTCTTTCTCTTCATTCTTTCCTTTTTAGGTTTTTTTTCCCGATTCATTTATCAGTTTCTAAAATGTTAAAACTGATGCTGTACGGAAATTGTATCATTGTTATGTCGATTGCTTTCTTCTTGTACAATAGCTTCTAATAAAATAAACATTAAAAAAAAAAGATGTTAACTCTGTTCAAGCAACTGCTTGAGCTGCTGAGTATTTCCAGCATTTTCTGTTTTTGGTACATGTTTTAGCAGTGTTCCATGGTTGGGTCCTGACACTACATGCAGTTCGAATAAAAATTGATGCATTCTACACGTTGCCAAGGTCTTAAGCTCTGTAATTCCCTCCCTAAATCTCACCAATCTCTCCTTTCTCCTTCTTAAACACCGATACATCGTAAAGACAGGCACAAAGTGCCGGAGTAACTCAATGGGTCAGGCAACATCTCTGGAGAACATGGATAGGTGACGTTTACAGGCCAAGACCCTTCTTCAGACTGAATGTAGGGAGGGGGAGAAGAAAGCTTGAAAAGGGAAAGGGGCAGGACAAAGTGTGCCAGAGAATAGGTCGACATAGGCATGAAGGGGTTTTGATAGGAAGATACCTGGACCAAAGGCCAGAGATAAGAAAGGATGGTGTCAGTCAATAGAAACAAAGAACTGCAGATACAGTTAACTATTAGTACAGGAAAGGACACAAAGTACTGGAGTAACTCAGCGGGTCAGGCAGCATCTTTGGAGAACGTGAATTGGTGATGCTTCAGGTAGAGATCCTTCTTCAGACTGAATGTAGGGGGGAGAAAAAAAGCTGGAAAAGGGGCGGGCCAGGATAAGCTTGGCAGGTAACAGGTGGACCCAGGCAAGCGGGGTTTTGATAGGCAGGCGATTGGCAATGTTGACCTATATATAACCTGCCACACTTTGTCCTGTCCCTCTCCTTTTCCAGCTTTCTTCTCCACCCCTCTCCCCTCCATACATTCAGTCTGAAAAAGGGTCTCGACCCGAAGCGTCACCTATCCATGTTCTCCAGGGATGCTGTAGGAAAAAACTGCAGATGCTGGTTTAAATCGAAGGTAGACACAAAGTCCCTCAGCGGGTCAGGCAGCACCTCTGGAGAAAACGGATTGGTGGCTGCAGCCTGAAAAAGGATTCCGACCCGAGACGTAACTCCAGAGATGCTGCATGATCCTCTGAGTTACTCCAGCACTTTGCATCTTTCATTGTAAACCGGCATCTGCCATTTCTTCTTTCTACGTCATGAAGACATTGGCATTAGTCCGACTTTCTCACAAAATATCTTATAACATTTTGCTTTGTTAAATGTGCTATATGAATGCATACTCATCTCTTGAGTTTGTCTGTATATTTCCAATTCCCTACGAGCATACATCACTGTTTGCTTCAGAAAAGTTTTTTTTTTAAAGGGAGTATTCACTGCAGAAGTTTGCAAAAATATTTAAAAGGACAAGAAGCATTGGTGTTTTCAGGAGTTTCAAATGTCAGCCTTTGACCCTGAAGGGGGTTCTACCCTTTGCCAGGGAAAGATGGAAGAGTTTTAAGCAGTGGCCACCACTGACCTGTCTCACAAATGTCTATCAACACAAAACTTGTGTTGCCTTTGGCCATGTCCTTGTACAGCTAATGGTAGCACAGGAAGGAACTGATCCTAGACACTGTTCTTACACAAATCGAAGAGACCACAGTAATATTTAGTGCCTGTAACCAAACGCACTACACACTGCACTGTTTGTCTCGTGGAGGAGGAAGGAATCCTTTGCAAATATGATCACTTTACATCATCATCAATCTCCACGTTAGAAGGGCCCATAAAGATGGTGAATAAATTAGAAATCTAACTTCCCTAGATTCAGGACCCTCGGTCAATCTTTTATCGGACTTTATCGTGCACCAAACACTATTCCCTTTATCCTGATGATAGACACAAAATGCTGGAGTAACTCAAAGGGACAGGCAGCATCTCTGAAGAGAAGGAATGGGTGATGTTTCACGACTCGAAACGTCACCCATTCATCTCTTTACAGATGATGCCTGTCCTGCTGAGTTACTCAGCATTTTGTGTCTATCTTCAGTTTAAACCAGCATCTGCAGTTCCTTCCTACACATTCCCTTTATCCTGTATCTGTACACTGTGGACGGCTTGATTGTAATTATGTATAATCTTTCGGCTCACTGGATAGCACGCAGCAAAAACTTTTCACTGTACCTCATTTCATGTGACAATAATCTAAACCATCAAACTAGGCATACACCTGAGGTGCACTTCATCAATAAACAAATGCCGTTGAGCTCAGATTATCAGACTTTGAAATCCACAAGTATTGTTCTATCCACTGGCATCCCATTCATTGCATTCCTTGCCATTCAATCTCTTTCTTTGTCCCCTCTACATTTTCCCTTTTAATTTCCAGAATCTCATTTCCTCTTAGGTTACAGAGGCAGAGAGTCATAAAGTCATACAGCGTAGAAACAGGCCCTTCGGCCCAGCTTGTCCACACCAATCATTAATGTTCTATGTCGAGTATGTACTAGTATATACTCATACCAGTTCTATGTCTGATACTACACATTAGGGGTCAATTACAGAAGCCAATTAACCTGCAACCATGCACGTCTCTGGAATGTGGGAGGTAACCGGAGCACACGGAGGAAACCCACATGGTCACAGGGAGAACGTAAAATTTCTGCACAGATGTCACCCATGGTCAGCATCAAACCCAAGTCTCTGGCTGTGAGGCAGCAGCTCTACCGCTGTGTTACTGTGCCACCCACACAGAATGAAACCACTCAGTATTAATAATCCTGAAAGATTGGTTGTAATTTCCTAAATCCTGATTTTGTTTTTCTTCTCAAAGGAAGAAACCGATTGTACAAAATACCAAATATAACGCACCAAATACTCTTTTAAAATTTAGGAATCAAATTTATGGACCTACGGCACCTATTCATGTTCTCCAGGGATGTTGCCTGTCCCACTGAGTTACTCCAGCACTTTGTGTCTTTTTTTTTTGCCTGATAATGATCTTGCCTCCCACTCTGAATGGAAACAAGAGGAGAAAGAATGTGGATCTCGCAGACACAGATACGATAAAGCATCCCACAGTCGCTTGAAATGGAGTTTGTCCCAAAGTCCTCCAGATGGTCAGGCAATGGCTGGTCCTGGCGGGGAAAGTGAGCACAGTTTCCCATTGTGGGGCAGCCAGTCAATAAACTGCTTACCCGGGATCTGAAACAGAATATTTTTACACCAGGACTGTTCTACCTTTTGACAGCTCTCTGAAAAGGGAGAAAAAACTTTGAGTTATTTTTACCACTTTTTATCTCCTTGTGAATTCCAAACTACTTTGAATACTCTTATTTGTTCCTTGAAGGACAGACACTGCTCCAATGCATGGGGGGGGGGGGGGGTGGTGCGGGGGGTGCGAGGGGAAGATTTTTTTGGCAGAGTTCTTTAACTGAAGGATGTGAAGCAGATTCAACGGTAACTGCCATACCAGTCGTAACAGACTGTAACAGGCTGAAGAAGGGTCTCGATCCGAAACGTCACCCATTCCTTCTCTCCAGAGATGCTGCCTGTCTCGCTGAATTACTCCGGCTTTTAGTGTCTATCTTCAGTTTAAACCAGCAGCTGCATTTCCTTCCTACCCAATAACTGTTGAAAAATGCATGCTCAAAAAGGCATAAATGGGGAGAGAAATATGTTGCTGAGGATGGGTGAAGCACTAACAGTAACATGGATGTGTTGGGTTGAATGGCGTATTTTGGTTCCGAATATAACAGTTTGTAAAGAGGAAGATAGTGGGATTAGTTTGTTAGCCCTGAGAATACGCTGAATGGCCTAATTAGGTGTTGAAAGTAACAGTTTGCAATGCAGATGATAGTGGGACTAGTCATTTAGCTTTAGACTTTAACCGCCTGGAAACAGGCCCGCGCCGACCAGCAATCCCCGTACACTAGCACTATTCTACACACTAGGGACAATTTTAGGAATCTTATGAATGTGGGAAGAAACTAGAGCACCCAGAGAAAACCCATGCAGTCACAGGGAGAACGTACAAACTCCATACAACACCCATAGGCAGGATCGAACCCGGGACTCTGGCACTGTAAGTCAGCAACCGTGCTGCCCCAATGCTCTAGATGGGCTGAATAGTTCTCTTTGAAAATTCATCACCTCAGATCTCCACCAGCCTCAATGCATAACTTGTGCGTATTGATGCTTGACCTAGTTCTTGGGCAATTGGCACACAACTTGTTAATGGACACCAGGTATTTGTACTAACACTGGTTAATAAATGACGTGAGGTTATCATTATTTAATGTTTCACCTGACTTTACAAGCCTCCCTTTCTGTTCTGCTGTCCCTCCTTCCACCCTTCTCCTATCCCACATTTGTTTAAGACCTTGCACATTTATAAGACTTAGGCTCAGGTTTAGGTTTATTATTGTCACGTGTACTGAGGTACAGTGAAAAGCTTTGTTTTTTTTATGTTATCCAATCAAATTAGGCAATACTGTGCATGTCCAATCAAGTCCAAGCCAAACTCAAGTAAAATGGGCAGAGTAAAGGGGTAGGTACAGAGTACTGAATATAATTCTCAGCATCGTAGTGCATCAGTTCCAGAGACAGACTGGGCTACATCAACAACGACATCGATAAGCGGTGACTGGATATTTTATTATCCGTATTTAGCTTGGTGACTGTGTGCAAACACTCTGTCCTTTGTTACCTGTAATATTTAACAAAAGACCAAGGTCTGAAGTGATGCATGTCAGCTAATTTTCAACAAACATATCAAGCATCACTTTTAGCTGCAGAAAGCAGGTTTGTACAGAGAGTTTCGTGAAGGGGTATCCTGTCTGGCCCCATTAATGATTCACTGCATTGCATTCCCCTATACCATTTGGAAAGTTGCTGATTGTTTTGATGCATTGACCTACCCACAAGTTAAGTAAAACCACACTTTGTTTCCAAGGATGTCATTTTCCATTTTGTTTTATAACCAAACGCTCAATTAACCTCGTGCTCTGCTGTGTTGCACAATAGAGACAGTTTTGTGTTGCAGTTTTTTACGCATGTAAAGAGCGACTTTTATTGGTCAGGCAGAATTATTTTAGTTTAGTTTAGTTTATTGTTAAGTGTACCAAGGTGCATTGGAAAGCTTTTTGTTGCATGCTCTCCAGTCAGCGGAAAGACTATACATGATATCACTGTTTCAAGCTCTCCACAGTACACAGATACAGGATAAAGGAAATAACGTTTAGCGCAAGACAAAATCCAGTAATGTCCGATTAACCACAGTCTGAAGGTCTTTAACGAGGTAGGTAGTATCTCAGGACCACTCTCTAGTTGTTGATAGGATGGTCCAATTGCCTGATAACAACTGGGAAGAAATTGTCCCTGAATCTGTGCCTTTTCACACTTCTGTACCTCTTGCTGATGGGAGAGGGGAGAAGAGGGAGTGACCGGGGTGCGACTCACCCTTGATAATTATTAACGCAGCCCAGACCATCACACACTGTGATGAATTATTATGGGGTCAAGGAAAGAGCGTTCACATCGTGGCCCTGTTTTCACCAATCTTTCCACCACCAAGCACAAGAAGCGACAAGACAGACACCATTGTATGCAGATGCCGAGAAATGTGTTCAGCTCTGGCTGAACAACTTCTAATCTTGTGTGTGGACTCGATAAGAAGAAGTATATGAATTATTATAAAATTATATTGAAGTTTATTAAAGACCAGTGCATCTGAAGTCCCCATCCCATCAGTTCCCGTGGAAAGAATTTGGAAGATAGCGTACAGCTCAGTTGACTGCACAACGTAAGGGATCGGGGGGAGGGGGGTGGATTTCAAGGCCGATTAATTTCTCGACAGGGAAGCAGTCTACAAAAAACATTTGAACTTCAATTTCTCTTGCTTTTCAAAACGCAGACACCACAGAATGCTTTCAAGACCGTGCCCTAATCTGGTGGCTCAGACGCTGCCCGGAAGCATTCTCACGGTCAATGAGATCGGTCATTCCTCCAAGATTGGGTTTCAACGGTTTCCACCAGTGCGGGTAATTTTGGTCGCACATGTGATGTTCCTTCTCCAGAAATCAATGGGTTGCTCAGAAAGTAAACACTTTCAATTAAACAATGCTTACTTGGCAAAAAAAACATAAAATCTTAATTAAAAACAAATTTCAGCATGCAATACAAAAGGAAAACAAAGAAAATGAATATCCTTCATGTCACAGAAATGAACTCTAATGCAAATCCCATGGAAAGTAATGACTGGTTTGGTTTAATAAGAACTCCCTCACGATAATATTAAAATAAACCACTGGCTCCAAATAATATGCTTTGCTTCTAGTTGCCATATTAGTATAGATGCGAGTGGCAAGTCATTAGGTGATTACATTTGGGCTCTGCTAACATGGTGTGACATATACCTATCACTAAAGCTTTATGTTTGTTGAGTATGCATGCTGCTTCGGCAAGGCCACCAGCATAATCAAGGACGATTCTTATCCTGGTTTCTCCCTCTTCTCCCCTCTCCCATCAGGCAGAGAAACAGAAGTTTGTAAATGCATACCTCCAGATTCAGGGACTGTCTCTTCCCAACTGTTATCAGGCAACTGAGCATCCTAGGGAGCGGTCCTGACCTCCCATCTACCTCCTCATTGGAGAAGCTCGGACTATCTTTATCTTGGCACTAAACATCATTCCCTTTATGTGTAGAAAGAGACTGCAGATCCTGGTTTATACCAAAGATAGTAATTCAGCGGATCAGGCAGCTTCTCTGGAGAAAAAGGATGGGTGACGTTTCGGGTCGGGACCCTTATTCCAACTCCCTTTATCCTGAATCTGTGTACTGTGGATGCCTTGATTGTAATTATGTATAGTCATTTTGCTGACAGTATAGCACACAACAAAAAAGCTGATCACTGTACCTCGATACACGTGACAATGATAAACTTAACTAAACTGAACTCAAGAGTCTTCATTGAATGCCAAAATGTTGACAGCACAGAAAGAGGGCTTCCAACCATTTGACTATGCTGGCTCTATCTGACAGTGTTCCAGCTGATCCTACTCTCTCACCTTCTCCATATAGCCAAATTATTTCCTTTCGGATGTCTAACCAGTTTCCTATTGCATTGTCTTTGGAACTTCTCATTGTTAATTCTCTCAGTGTATAATGATGAGAATGCACCCAATCAGAGATTGATATCAAGCCACAAAACGCAACGTGATTTGGGAACTCATGCAGGTCAGGCAACATCTGTGGAGGGAAATAGACAGACAACGTTTCGGATCGGTACCTTTCTTCAAACTCGACCTGAAATGCCGCCTATCCATTCCCTCCATAGATGCTACCTGACCCATTGAGTTCCTCCAGCACTATGTTTTACTCAAAATTCCAGCATCTGCAATCCCTTATGTCTCTCTGGAGAATTGTATCCTTAGAAAAGGATGTTAAACCAAGACTTTCAATGCCTCGACCACGTTCTGACCCAGACTCACTACTATGTTTGACAGCATTGGGCCTGTACTCACTTGAATTTAGAAGGATGAGAGGGAAACCTTATTGAAAATTACTGAATAATGAAAGGCCTGGATAGAGTGGATGCAGAGAGGATTTTTCTACTAATGGGAAAGTCTAGGACCAGAGGGCACAGCCTCAGAGTAAAAGAACGTACCCTTAGAAAGGAGATGAGGATACATTTTCTTTAGCAAAGGGTCGTAACTCTGTGGAAATCATTGCCACAGACAGCTGTGGAGGCCAAGTTATTGTTTTTTTTTTTAAAGGCAGAGATTGACAGATTCTTGGTGAGGGTGTTAAGGGCTATGGGGAGAAGGCAGGAGAATGGAGTTGAGAGGGAAAGATAGATCAGCCATGATTGAATGATGGAGTAGGCAAATGGGCTGAGTGGCCAAATTCTGCTCCTATGACTAAGAACCTATGAACATACAGCTGCGTGTATTTCTGCAGCTCTTGCCTGAACCACCTTCCTGTGCTCCATGGCCTGCAATAGTCTGAAATAGGGCCCCAACCAAAACATCACCTGCCTATTTCTCTCCTTAGATGCTGCCTGACCTGCTGTGTTTCTCCAACATTTTGTTCTTTACTTTCAACTCCCTCTCGCGTAAATATAAAATATTCAAGGAATCCGGACCAATATTTATCTCAATGGTTCAATGGTTCTTTTCCATGGATTGTCACCTTGTCGTGGTGGAGAAGCTTGTGTGGTCCTGAGATCCTGAGAGCGATGCTGTCAGAAGCTGTGCTCCTGGTAGGTTCACCCATGGCGGTAAGGTCGATGGGGAGGTCTCAGACAAAGAGCAATCCAACCAAGACCTCAACGGTGGAACAGGCAGAGCTCGACGGCTGACCTTAGTGGAGCGTCACAACGGCTAGGAAGGTGGATGAAGGCTGCAGCACAAAAGGGTCTCCGGTCGTCTTCGACTCCATGCCACTGGATCCTGACACAGATCTGTCAAGGACCATTGGGTGGCTGGCTGTGCATCAGTCTCCCCACATTAAACAAGGTCATGCACTGGCATCCTCCATATAGGGAACAGCACCCTGGATACACCTATGATCAGTCATGACCAAAGGGGGCCTAAGAAGGTTCAATGGTTCTAGATTGTCACGTACAGTGAAATTATTTTTGCATTGCTCACACAAACACGAGTCTCCATATATTTTGTTGCCATTTACAAAAGTTTAAAGTCCGGTCCTCGATGTACTGGAGCGGTTCCCGATCCACAGGCTGCTGCAGGGTCACCTCCGTCGCCCTCGACCTGCTCGGCCCGACAACCAACTCCTCACCCTTTGTGTCCCGGGGCTGCCTCCTGCAGCTGCCCTTGAAGGTGCTGGAGGCAATGCCCTCTCCTACCAGCCCACTCCTCAAGTTCGTCAACGCCAGCAGCTCGCTTCTCCTCGACTCTCCGGCCTTCAGGGCCCAGCTCTGCAGATTCTGAGCTCCCCCCCCCCCCCCACCTTTGTAGGCTGCGACCCGTCCAGTACTTTTTCGTGGTGACTCTCCATCGGATGTTCCTAGTAATTAGCTTTGTAAAGTAGATTAACCAGTCGTTACTTTATTGATGTTGTAGGCTCATGCGGCACACATATTGATCAACACTTTTCCTTACATTATCCCCCTCACGCTCTCTCTCTCTCTCTCAACCTTCTGACTAAGTTTCTTCTCTGCGGAATCCAACCTGTGGTATTGTACAATAAACTGCTGGCACACAAGATCAAACATGCCTGATCAATGTAAAATCCTGCTCATCTGTTATTCAGTAGCCTAACCCTGTGTCAGGTGAAGTGCTTTCAGAAAACCGAAACCTCATTGGAGCAGGGCCAAAGGATTCTCCTTGCAGAAGTGCCAAGGAACTCTAACTTTAACTTTAGTTTTAGTTTCAGAGTTAGTTTCAGCATGGAAACAGGCCCTTTGGCCTACTGAGACCACGCTGACCAGCATGGTGTCTTGGACTAGGACTAGAGGTCATAGCCTAAAAGGACATTCTTTTAGGAAGGAGATGGGGAGGAATTTCTTTAGCCAGAGGGTGGTGAATCTGTGGAATTCTCTGTCACAGAAGGCCGTAGAGGCCAACCCCATTCTCCTGCCTTCTCCCCATAAACTCCCAGAGAACTCAAGGAGGTGGCTCTAGAAATCATGGATGCATTGGTGATCATTTTCCAATGTTTTCTCGACGCTGGATCAGTTCCTGTGGACTGCAGGATAGCCAAAGTAACTCCACTTTTTAAGAAAGGTGGTAGAGAGAAAACAGGGAATGATAGACTAGTTAGCCTTAGATCGGTAGTGGGGAAGATGCTAGAGTCGATTATCAATGATGTTATAGCAGAGCATTTGGAAAGCAATGACTGGATCAGTCAAAATCAGCATGGATTTATGAAGGGGAATCGTGCTTGAGTAATCTTCTGGAATTTTTTGGGAATGTAACTAGTAGATTGGATAAGGGAGAGCCAGTGGATGTGGTGTATCTGGACTTTCAAAAAACCTTTGACAAGATCCCACACAAGAGAGTGCGCAAAATTAAAGCACATGGTATTGGGGTAGGGTATTGACATGGATAGAGAACTGGTTGGCAGACAGGAACAAAGAGTTGGAATTAACGGGTCCTTTTCAGAATGGCAGGCAGTGACTAGTGGGGTGCGGCAGGGCTCGGTGCTGGGACCCAGTTATTTACAATATACATTAATGATTTAGACAAGGCAATTAAATGTGACATCTCCATGTTTGCGGATAACACAAAGCTGGGTGCCAGTGTGAGCTGCGATGAGGATGCTATGAAGCTGCAGGTTGACTTGGATTGGTTGGGAGAGTGGGCAGATAGAGTATAATGTGGATAAATGTGAGGTTATCCACTTAGGTAGCAAGTACAGGAAGGCAGAATATTATCTGAATGGAGTCAGATTAGGAAAAGGGCAGGTGCAATGAAACCAGGGTGTGCTTGTACATTAGTCACTGAAAGTAAGCATGCAGGTACAGCAAGCAGTGAAGAAAGCTAGTGGCATGTTGGCCTTCATTGCGAGAGGATTTGAGTTTAGGAGCAAGGAGGTCTATTGCAGGTGTACAGGGCCCTGGTGAGACAGGGCACCTGGAGAATTGCGTGCAATTTTGGTCTCCAAATTTGAGGAACGGCATTATTGCTATTGAGGGAGTGCAGCATAGGTTCACCAGGTTAATTCCCGGGATGGCAGGACTATCATATGAAAGAATGGGTCGACCAGGCTTGTATTCACAAGAATGTAGAAGGATGAGGGGTGATCTTATAGAAACGTGTAAAATTCTTAGAGGATTGGACAGGGTAGATGCAGGAAAAATATTCTTGATGTTGGGGGGATCCAAAACCAGGGGTCACAGTTTAAGAATAAGGGGTAGGCCATTTAGGACTGAGATGAGGAAAAACTTTTTCACCCAGAGTTGTGAATTTGTGGAATTCTCCGCCACAGAAGGCAGTGGAGACCAATTCACTGGATGTTTTGAAGAGAGAGTTAGATTTATCTCTTAGGGCTAAGGGAATCAGGGGATATGGGGAAAAAGACGGAAAGGGGAACTGATTTTACAGCCATGATCATATTGAATGGTGGTGCTGGCTCAAATGGCCAAATTGCCTACTCCTGCTGTTTAAGAAGGAACTGCAGATGCTGAAAAATCAACGGTAGACACAAATGCTGGAGAAACTCAGCACGTGAGGCAGCATCTATGGAGTGAAGGAAATAGGCAATGTTTCGGGTCAACACCCTTCTTCAGACACTCTCCAGCATCTATTTTCTATGTTTCTATGTTTCTAACCTCTGACACCTGTACTAATCAAGAATCTATCTATCTCTGCCTTTAAAATATCCACTGACTTGGCCTCCACAGCCTTCTGTGGCAAAGAATTCCACAGATTCACCACCCTCTAACCAAATAAATTTCTCCTCATCTTCCTAAAAGAACGTCCTTTAATTCTGAGGCTATGACCTCTTGCCCTAGACTCCACCACTAATGGAAACATCCTCTCCACACCCACTCTATCAAAGCTATTCTAGTGAAAGGGTGCTCAGGTTTCCTCCCACATTACAAAGACGTACAGATGTGTAGGTTATTTTGCTTCTGTAAATTGTTCGTAGCGTGTAGGTTGGTACTAGTGTGTGGGGTGATTATTGGTCGATGTGGACTTGGAGGGCCGAATCACTTTTTCCATGCTGTAACTCTAAACTAAACTAATACACCATTGATGATCAACTGGACATATTCCAAGCTGTCATGCAAAAGATTTTGCAGGGAATCTCGCATTGTGCATGCAGTCAGGATGATGTCCCAAATACAACATGCTCCACGTACTCAAGGAATTACTCAGAAGATTTCATTGGCATAAAGTCAATGTGAACCAAAGCACTTATGCCTTCATCCAAAAGGTCACAATTTATTTAGTTTTGAGAGCAGATGAACATGGGATGCAGTTAGTGCAACTCTGCTGTTGCACCACTGTGTCGCCCAATCAGCTATTATTAAAACAAATGAACAATTTAAAATTCTAATTGGGAACCAACTGTGGTGGCGAATACATTGGCTCATAAAATCTGCAGATTGTACAACTGAAGAGTTAAGATCTATGACAGGAAAGATCCACCTGGAGAGGTTATATCAGACAACTGTATGGGAAAAAAACACTATTTTCATTTTAGGACCTCACAATGGTGCAGCGGTAGAGCTGCTACCTTACAGCGCCAGAGGCCAGGGTTCGATCCGGCCTACAGTTGCTGTCCGTGTGGTGTTTGTACGTTCGCGTGATCACGTGGATTTTCACTTGGTCAAAGGGTCTGTTTCTGCGCTGTATCTCTAAAGTCTAGTCTAACATCTCGGATCGTTTCACTTTGAACACCACCACACCATTCTGCTGCCAAACTACACCGACTTGAAAATATATTGCTGTCCCTATACCATGGGTCGGTCGAAATCCTGCATTGTCCCCCAAACAGCATTGTGAATATACTCAATATTCAAGGATCTAGGCGGCGCAAGGAGGCTGCTACCACCATCTTCTCATGGCCAGTGATGGATGTGAAATTAAATGTAGACACTAGGAATTGCAGATGCTGGTTTACCAAAACAGACACAAAGTGCTGGAGTAACTCAGTGGATCAGGCAGTATGTTTTGTTTTGTTTAGTTCAGTTTTGCTTTGTTTATTGTCACGTAAACTGGTACAGCAAAAACCGTTTTGTTGCATGCTGCTATCAGACAACTGAACCATCCTGCCAACAGCTAGAGAGCGGTCTTGAGCTACTATCTGCCTCATTGAAGACCCTTGGATTATCCTTAATTGGACTTTACCTTGCACTAAATGTTATTCCCTTTACTATGTTTCTGTACACTGTGGACAGCTTGATTGTAATCATGTATAGTCCGCTGACTGGTTAGCATGCAACAAAAAGCTTTTCACTGTACCTCTGTACATTCAACAATAAACAAAACTAAACTATCCAGTCAGCGGAAAGACTTTTCATGAATATAATCAAGCTGTCCACAATATACAGCTGCTGTTGGAGTAGATGTTTAAACTAATGGAGCGATTACAATACGCGATGGCAGGTCGCGTCTGGGACCAGCACACCGAGATTCGACTGGCTTAAGGCATCATCCTTGTAATTTATTTTCTTTCTTTCTCTGGAGAACATGTAAGCCCGACCCTTCTGCTGTTCAGACTGAAGAAACGTTGCCTATCCATTTTTCTCCAGAGATGCTGCCTGACCCCTTTGTGTCTTTTTGTTTTTAAGGCCAATTAAATATTGGCTCAGCTTGCGAAGACCACATCCTCTCAATGGATTAATAAAAATCATAACAGAGTTAGGCACATTTTACTTCCCCTTACCTCCCAGCTTCCAAAAGGAAGTGGGAACATCAGTCTGTGTGGTGAAAGAGACATTCATTACGAAGTGTCAATTGAACATATCGCTCAATCATCAGTTTGCCGTATTGCTTCCAAGCTACTAAACCACACCCCACAACAGGATATATTCTTGCTTAAATATTAATGGAGGAAAGACTTGGAATGAGGCTGAATCTTGTGCAATACATTTGCAAAGCTTAGTGAAGACAGGGAAGTGGAAACATTGCAAGGATCATGGTTCAAGCAACAAAGAGAAGCAGTTCAACTTGCACAGTAGAACTTGTGTGCTGTAACCGACCAGTGGTGAGACATTGGAGAGAGTGTAGATATATGCAGTTCTCCCGATATGCAATTCTCCCAATTTTGTTAGCCCTTGCTGTCTCCTCCCCTTCCTATCTCTCCCTCAGCCCACTTGCTCCTCCTCCTCCTTTTTCCTTTCTTCTCCCCACCCCCCATCAGCCTGAAGAAGGGTTTCAGCCCGAAACATTGCCCATTTCCTTCGCTCCATAGATGCTGCTGCACCCGCTGAGTTTCTCCAGCATTTTTGTGTACCATGGATATATGCAGGACTAGGGACTATTGGGTAAGCGATAGTGATGAATTTTGACCACTTACTCCCAGTCCAGGATACAATACAAGCTCAATATATAAAAATTAACAAACAATATAGTGCAAAGGCAAAAACAATGCCCCCCAAGCCCCGAGTGCAATCAAAGCAGTTTTTAGTTTGAAGTTTATTGGAGTGCTTATTTAGTTTAGTGATACAGGCATTAGTATCCAGTCAGCGAAAAGATACAGGATTTAGGAAACAGGCTCTTCTGCCACCAAGTCGGCACTGACCAGCTATCCTCATACACAACCCTACACACACGCTGGGGACAATATATAATTTTACCAAAGTAAATTAATCTACAAACCTGTACACTATGGAGTGTGAGAAGAAACTAGAGTACCCAGAAAAAACCCACGTAGGTCACAGGGAGAACATACAACCTCCATGCAGGTACCACACATAGTCAGAATTGAACCCAGGTCTCCGACACTGTAAGGCAGCAATTCTACCGCTGTACCACCATGCTTATGTTCAATAGATTGATGATTGTTTGGAAGAAGCTGCTCCTGAACCTGGATGTTACAGTTTTCAGGCTCCTGTATCTTCTTCCTGATGGCAGGAGTGAAATGAGCACGTGGCCAGGGTGGTGTGGGTCCCTGATGATGCTGGCTGCCTTTTTGAGGCAGCACTTTCTATAGATCCCTTCAATGGTGGGGAGGTCAGTACCAGTGATGGACTGGGCAGTGTCCACCAGCTTTTTTCAATCTTTGTTCCAGGGCATTCAGGTTACCGAGCCAGGTTGTGCTGGAAACCAAACATTCTGCTCTCTACTGTACAACTGTAGAAGTTCAAGAGTGTATTTGTAGACATACTGAATCTACTCAATCTTCTCAGCAAGTAGAGATGTTGATGGGCTTTCTTTATCATTTTAGTTTAGTTTGGAGATACAGCGCAGAAACAGACCCTTTGTCCCACCGAGACCGCACAGACCAGTGCTCCCCACACATTAACACTATCCTACACACATTAGGAACAATTTACATTTATACCAAGCTAATTTACCTACATGCCCGGACGTCTTTGGAGTGTAGGAGGAAGCCGAAGATCTCGGACAAAACCCACGCAGGGAGAACGTATGAACTCCATACAGACAGCACCCATAGCCGGGATCGAACCCAGGTCTCTGGCGTTGCAAAGCAGCAACTCTACCGCTGCGCCACTGTGCCGCTCCAATTGCATCAATGCATTGGGTCCAGGACAGGTCTTCAGAGAAATACACATCCACGAATTTGAGGTGTTTGATTTTCTGCACCACCGACCCACTGATGAAGACAGATTTGTGGATCCTCGGACTTCCTCTTCTAAAGTTACCAACCAGCTCTGTGGTTTTACTGACTTTGAGGCCTAGGTGTTGTGTTGACACATTCTGTCCTATCCACTCATATACTCGGGGAGTATTACAAGGAGGGGGGCGGGGGTGAGGCAGAAAGTTGTATGGAGATGTGTGGGGCAAGTATTTTTACACAGAGGGTAGTGAGGGCCTGCTACGCACTGCCAGGGGTGGTGGAGGAGGCAGAATCGACAGTGGCTTAAGAGGCTTTTAGATAAGCACATGGAAGTGTAATGTATGGCTGTATATGGATCATGGTCAGGCAGATGAGATCAGTTTAACTTGGCATCAAGTGTAGGAAGGAGCTGCAGATGCTGGTTTGTATTGAAGAAAGACATAAAATGCTGGAGTAACTCAACGGCAGTATCTTTGGAGTAAAGGAAGAGGCGACATTTCAGGTTGGAACCCTCGAGTCTGAAGAAGAGTTCCGACCTGAAACCTATTCCTTTTCTTCAGAGATGCTGCCTGACCTGCTAAGTTACTCTAGTATGTGTGTATGGGCCCGAAACGTCGCCTATTTCCTTCGCTCCATAGATGCTGCTGCACCCGCTGAGTTTCCCCAGCAATTTTGTGTACCTAAGTTACTCTAGTATGTTGTGTCCAACTTGGCATTAAGTTTGGGGCAACTATTATGGGCCGAAGGGCCCATTCCTGTGCTGTTCTATGTTCGGTGTGCTTTGTTCTACATTATAATGTATAGTATGATAGTCACTGAACTGTATGCCCCAAAAAAAGAATCTCACTTTAGGTAGGTACATGTGACAATAAAGAGCTGTTGAGCAGGATTGTTGTCAACTGGCCATATCGGATATTTGCAGGTGTGATGATTGAGAAGTGAATGTCTCTGATTTGTGTGCTGGTGAAAATACTGTGCATAAAAATGTACATAAAAATATTAATGACTCTAAGAGCATTTTTCTCAAATCTGAAATAACAAGAGCAAAATACTCCAACATGCATCTGCACTTGATTAAATGGAACATTGTGCTATGTTTTGACAGAATGCCACTCAGAAATTTGTGTTCCCTTTTATCGACTTATAACATGTATGAAAGTGTGTGCTGAATAGTTGACAAGAAGGTCTTAGTATAATGGTGGAAATTACAATAAGATTACTGTAATTAGCGATTGCCAATGAGTTATCCACTAATCTTGCTCAGGATTCATACCATGTTGATGGTTAACCAACAAACACTGACTGTGTAAAAACTAACGAGAACCAGGAAGTGTAATGCCACTTTAACATGGCAACCAGGATCTGTGGAATAACTGTGGCAGCCATGGACTCCATCCTAGGCTGTGGTCTTGGAACTGTATTGTAATGCAGTCTGAAGTAGGACCAAAAAATATTGAGGTGCTAAATAAGTCCGAAAGTCATGGGGAAGAAGCTGCTCTTAAGTCTGGACTTAATGCTCCTGTATTTTCTCCCAGAAGGTAGAGAAGTGAAAAGAGAATGGTCAGGGTGGCAGGCATCGTTGACGATACTTCCAGCCTTCCTGTTGCAATGCTCTGTGAAGAGGGACTGGGTGGAAAGAACTGGCAAGCCTGTGATGGACTAGGCTGTAACAGCAAAATCTGAGCCGTTATCAGGAATCGACTGACTAAATGGTGACATTGGTCATTTATTCCCATAGGCTTCATGCGTATTATTTGGATAAGATAGACACAAAATGCTGAAGTAACTCAGCGGGACAGGCAGCATCTCTGGAGAAAAGGAAAAGGTGACGTTTTGGGTCAAGACCCTTCTTCAGATCATTCAGCCAATGGTCTGAAGAAGGGTCTCGACCCAAAATGTCACCCATTCCTTCTCTCCGGAGATGCTGCCTGTCCCGTTGAGTTACTCCAGCACTTTGTGTCTATCTTCGGTGTAAACCAGCATCTGCAGTTCCTTCCTACACATTCATGGGATACTGTAAGTTTTGTATCCCCTTCAAAGCCACTTCACTGTAAAAATTAGTAGTTGCAGATCAGTATTGTGATGTTTTAGGTATAAGGAACAAAGATTCTTTTTTCAATCTAATGTGCTTTTAAATAAAAATTCTAGCCACAAAAAGCTGAAAAATTAAATTACGTTCTTGGTATCATTCCTACAACAGTAATCACTGACAGAGATACCACAGTTTAACCGAATGAGTTTATGATGGATTTGTATATATTTCTTCATTACAAGGCCAATTTATTTGCTCTGATCAGTGCTACAAGATTATGGTTTACTGAAAATACCCACCTATTTTACTTTAGCAAGCATCCTTTTAACTCTACTCTGCTTTTATCTAATAATCTAAAGACTTTCAACACTTTTTTTTCTCTTTTTAAAGTTTATTTTAAACGTAGAAATTATAGCCTTTGGACTTCCACACCCAGATGTGGAAAACAGTATGATGTGTTAAATCCAGGAAAATTGGGAGCAGCCGTGATTAATGCAGGAAAATAGGAAGGTGACATGGACAATAGGGTATAAGACTGTGAAGTTTGTGATAATAGGGAACAGACATGGAGAAGCAATGGGAATAGAAGCAGATACATCAAATGTCAGAGAACAGGGAACAGGTATAGATGCTGCAGGAAAATAGTTTCAATGTTTGTTCTTGTTTGCTTCCTCTTGGAGCTTTCTTTCAAATACAATGTGTTAGCCACTGTATTATTGGGTTAGGGGAATGTCTGTCATGTATGGGGTTAATCGATATCTGCAATTGGATTGTAAAGAGACCACCCCCATGTGGTTCAGCCCCTCGAGGTCCGGGAACCTATAAAAGTCCGCTTCCACGAGATCCTGTGTCGATCTTCTGGAAGAGTGCTTAGGACTGCGTGACCTTCTGGAGTGTCTCTGTTTGAGCGAGGCCAAGAGGGCTTGATCAGGCAGATACGAGAATCGAACCCGCGGTGGTTAGGTACAGTAATTGAACTGTAATTGTGTTTTGTCAAAATAGAGTTTAGATGCGCAAGTGCTTGACTCAGTGATTTTTGACTGAAACTAGACTGGGGGGAAGCTTAGAATGAGCAATTTACACTAAATATTTAAAAGTCATTTGGACAGGTAAATCTGAGAGAAATAATGGACACTACAGGAAATTAGGGAGAAAATATGGTGCTATATGGAAGCAAAGAGCAGGAATTGTATTATGGGAAATTAGGGAGAATTCATGCATACTGTGGGAAATTAGGGAGAAAAGATTGATACAGCAGTCTAGTGTTCTGGGAAGTAGGTAGAAGAGTGGAGCTCGGGCCAAGAGTTTATTGAATGGAGAGCAGGTGAATAGCAACTTGATGATTGGGGTTTCCATTTTCAAAAGACGATAGCACAAATTCCAAGAAGTTCATGAGTCTTGCCAGTGTATGCTGTGCTAGCCTTCATTAGTCAGGGCAATGAACATGAGAGTAAGGAAGTCATGTTGCAGTTCTACAGAACTTTAGTTCGGCCGCATCTGGTTGCCCCATTACAAGATGAATGGGGAGGCTTTGGAGAGGGTGCAGATGAGCTTTACCACAATGCTGCCTGGAAGAGAGGGTATTAGCAACAAGGAGAGGTTGGACAGACTCGGATTGATGCCTGGAAGAGAGGGTATTAGCAACAAGGAGAGGTTGGACAGACTCGGATTGATGCCTGGAAGAGAGGGTATTAGCAACAAGGACGGGTTGGTCAAATTCGGATTGTCGACTGGATTACAGGGTATTAGCTAGAAAGAGAGGTTGTACAGGCTCAGATTGTTTTCTCTGGGGTGTCGGAGGTTGAGGGAAGGCCAGTTAGAAGTAAATAATATTATGAGAGGTATAGGTAAGGTAGACAGTCAGAACCACTTCCTCAAGGTGGTGGTATCAAAGACTGGAAGCCACAACTATAATGTGCAAGGGGAAAAGTGTAAAGGAGATGTGCGTGGCAAGTTTTTTTTTCCATAGAGGGTGGTGGGTGGCTGGAATACACTGCTAGTGGCGGTGGTGGAGGCAGATTCAAGAGGAATTTAAGAGGCTTTTAGATGGGCATGTGGATATGCAGGGAATGGAGAGATATGGATCACATGGAGGCAGAGGAGATTAGTATATCTTGGCAGATTAGTTTAGTTTAGAGATACAGTGTGGAAACAGGCCCTTCAGCCCATCGAGTCTGCACTGACCAACGGTCACCTATACTCCAGTTCTATCCCTATGCATGATGAACAATTTACAGAAGGCAATTAACCTACAAGTCGGCGCATCTTTGGAATGTGAGAGGAAACAGGGACACACTGAGAAAACCCATGCGGTCGCAGGGAGAATATACTAACTCCATATAGACTACAGCCGTAATAAGGATCAAACCTGGGTCTCTGACGCTGTAAGCAGCAGCTCTACTGCTGCACCACTGTGCCACCCTCATGTTTGACTTTGTCGGCCAAGGGGCCTGTCCCTGTGCTGTACTTTTCCATATTGTAAGTCCTATGAAACTGTTAACTTTGTCCTTAATTATATGGTACGAAGTATCACAAAAATAATATAGAAATGTTACGAAGTAGAAAGAAAAACAAGTAATTGACGGGAAGGAGTTTTGAGGAGGAGGTAGGTTCCTGTTTTGTGACCATGCCAGAATGACTGAGGAAGTGATATCAGTTGTGGCCATTGGAAGGTCTAACATTAACTTGTATTTAGGTAGAGCTAACAGAAGCTAATGAATGAAAGCTTGGGTTGGAAATGGAAATAGTCAAAATAAAGAAGCAGTGAAAAATAGGTAAGTGAGAGTTGGTATAGATGTTGCAAGCTCTTTTGCAAAATAAACTTGCTCATGGTCCCTACACTTCAGTCCAAAAGGCAGAGAATGAGATTTTGCTCAAAAAATTCTCCAGTAGTGAATGCCATTTGACTGTAAATAATTTCTACCCTGTTGTTACCAGCTGGAACCTTCTGACTTAAGCAAAATATTAACTTAAATATTGCCTGTAAAAATAGCTCAAGACAAGGTTAGCCAGCAAAATATGTCATTGAGCCACATAAGGAGAAATTAGGATACAGGAAATAAGTAGGCTAGAAATTGGATCAATTTGTGCATGTTTTCCATGTACAAATCACACATAAAATATATTTTAACCTGTGCAGATTTTATGATTCATTTTAGCATGGCTGACTTTTTTTATTGCACTGTCAGCTGCAAGTCTAATGAAATCACATGTTCCACATCATTTCCTCCAATGTCGATATTTGGGTGCAACCTGTGACCTGTGTAAAACACTCACATAAGAACCAGAGCATGTTTCGAGACGTCAATTGAAGTGTCTGCAGTGCGGCATTAATGTCCAACCATGGGCAGCGCAGCAGTAGGGTTGCTGCCTTAAAGTGCCAGAGACTCGGGTTCGATCCTGACTAAAACTGCTTGTCTGTATGAATTTGTACATTCCCCCCTTGATCTGCACGGGTTTTCTCCGGGAATCAGTTTCTTCCCACACTCCAAAGACAAACAGGTTTGTAGGTTAATTGGCTTGGTATAATTGTCCCAATGATATCTTGGATTAATTGGCTTGGTATAATTGTAAATCGTTCCTGGTGTGTGTAGGACAGTGTTAATGTAGGGGAATTGCGGTAGAGTTGCTGTTCCTCAAGTTTGAGTGTGGCCTCATTCTGACAATGGAGAAGGCCCAGTACAGAAAGGCTCATTACTGTTTGTGTTCGAGTTGGGCTGAAGGGCCTTTTTCCATGCTATACAAGTCAATGACTCCCTGACAAGTAGATATAGTAGGAACCATGTTTGATATACTTGGCCTTCATCGATTGGGGCATCGAGTGTACGATTTAGGAAGTCATGTTGCAGCTGTATAAAACTTTGGTCAGGCCGCATTTGGAGTATTGTTAGCAGTTCTTGTTGCCCCATTACAGGAAGGACGTGAAGACCTAGGAGAGGGTGTACAAGAGGTTCACTGGGGTGCTGCCTTGGAACAGAGTGCAGTAGAGAATGGACACATTTGGATTGTTTTTTCTAAAACAACAAATGCTTATGGGAAACCTGAAAGAGGTTTACATAGATAAGGTAGATAGTCAGAATCATTTTTCCCCAGGGTGGAAATGTCAAAGACTAGAAGGCATAGCTTTAATGAAAGAACAGCAACGTTTAAAGGAAATGAATGGGGCAAGTTTTTTTTTAATTTACAAACACCTTGGACTGAATGGTCTGTTCTTGTGCTGCACTGTTTGATGTTCTAATGTTCTATACATCTTGGTCAGTTTTCATGTGGTATGTTTAAAAGGCCGGACCATCAACACGGTGCCACATCTTAAAAGGGCAGATTAAATAAACTGATATTGTATTTCTGGAATGTTGGAGGTTGACCAGTAGTACGGTTTATGTAGTTAAAATAAAAATCTATCTTATTGATTTTTATTAAGAGAGACTATAGACGACTTTGTATATAATCACATCTGAGACTGTGGTGTGGTGTTAGACACAGAGCCAGGAGACGGAATCTACAGTCTGGTAATGTGGCAATTTCCTCCTATCTGAGAGTTAATCCTGATTTCTTACTTAATACTTGTTGTCCCATTTGTACACAGACAAACCCAGAACACTGCATGTACATTACCCAGTGGAGACATTTGATTCTACCATTAAACTAGATACACTTTGGCCAGTTCCTTGGCAGGCAGAAATGGGCAATTAGGAGCCAAAACTTCACGCTTTTTTATTCTGCTGGCGCTGGTGTGCGGCACAGTGGCACAGCGGTGGAGCTACTGCCTCACAGCGCCAGAGAAGCAGGTTTGATCCTGACCATGGGTACTGTTTGTCCAGAGTTTGTACATTCTCCATGTGACCACCGTGGGTTTCCTTCGGGTGCTCCGGTTTCTTCCCACTCCAAAGACGAGCAGGTTTTTAGATTAATTATCTTCTGTAAATTGTCCCCAGTGTCTAGGATAGAACTAGTGTACGGGATGATTATTGGCTGGTGCGGTTACAGTGGTCTAAAGGGCCTGTTTCCACACTGTATCTCTAGACTAAACTAAACTGGTACACTCCACTGAGAAAATAATTGAAGATTAACTTGTGTGAGCCTTAATGTAGCAAGAGTTCACAAGAGCAACAACTTACAAGAAGAAAACTAAGAATTATAGTCATAAAGGCACATAGCATGGCAACAAGCCCTTCGGCCCAACTTGTCCATGCTGAACAAGATGCCTCATCTAAGCTAGTTCCATTTGCCAAGGATGCTATAACTTCAATGCTGATTGTCTGAAGTTGTTGAATTCAACTTTGGGTCTCAAGAGCTGCAACATGCTCTAATGGAAGATAAACTGTCTCTCAAGCATACATTGGGCTTCATTGGTAAGGTGCAAAGCCAAAGTAGTCAGAGTGGGAGTGGGATGGAATATGAAACCGATGATTAGTTTAGTTTATTGTCACGGGCACCGAGGTAGAGTGAAAAGCTTTTTGTTGTGTGCCATCCAGTCAGCGGAAAGATTATGCATGATTACAATCGAGCAGTCCACATAATACAGATTCAGGATAAAGGAAATGATGCTGAGTGCAAGATAAAGTCCAGTAAAGTCTGATGAAAGATAGTCCAAGGGTCTCCAATCAGATGGATGGTAGGTCACAACTGCTCTCTAGTTGGTGGTAGGACGATTCACTTGCTTGATAACAGCTGGAAAAAACCCGTCCTTGAATCTGAAGGTGTGTGTTTTCACACCTCCAGATTCTTGCCTGATGGGAGAGGGGAGAAGAGAGATACAGCGGGGAAACTGGCTCTTCAGCCCACCAAGTCGCTACCACATGAACGATCCTCTCATCAGTTGCAGTACTGACCTCCCATCCACCTCATTGAAGACCTTTGAACTATTTTTAATCTGACTTTATCATGTATAGCTGCTCCTCGACCTACGATGGGGTTACGTTCCAATACACCCATCGTAAATCGAAAATATCGTAAGTCAAAAACGCATTTAATACAATTTGATCACGTGACCAGAAGTGACGTGTGGCTCACTGTTGTTGCAGAGCATTAGCACCATCGTAAAGTCGAAATAACGCGTCGAAGCATCATAAATCGGGGAGCATCTGTACTAAATTCTACACCAGCAACCACATTTACCATAACAGCGGGTTAATCTGTCAACCCTGAGGGAAATGCCTTGTTTTATTATTGTTATGTGTACCAGCATACAATAGGTATGTTACAATACGTACCTTCAGCGGCGCTGCAATTCTGCCACTGGTCGTGTGCGCTATTTTGGCGCCTTTGGGGGGGGGGGGTGGCGGGCGGGGTTAAAACACATTTTATTCCTACCTTGTCCTGGAATATATTTGGTTGGAGTGCAAGCTTTTGCGACGGGCGTTCTGTGTATTTATTTATTTTTAAAAAAAAATCGCCCGACAAGTTCAGCGCTGGAGTAATTTTAAAATCAGCTTCTAAAGCCGTCAACGCCGACAACGGGGACGGATTTCAGGTACGGGACAGGTAAAAGAAAGCCATTTATTTTATGTATAAGAGTGCTCCTTAAGATGCCTTTAATTCACATTTTAAGTTGCGAAACGGTGATTTAGTCCCCATACGAACCGGCAGTATTTTTCCTGCCGATATGGGGTATAAAATCACCGCAAACCGCAACGTTCCAAATGATCGCATTCCAGAAAAACCCACTCGCAAGATGATTTAAATGGCCATTAATTTACAGGTATTAGACATTAAATTCCTTCCATTTGGCCTATAAATCCATGACAATGAGATAAAAAAATTATGTTATATTGTGAATTCTTGTGTGAATGTTATTTGGACATTTAGGCTATTTAAAAATGTTAATCTATTCTTAAGAAATTGGTAGATGTTTAGATCTAGTAATTGAATTTTGTAATTAGCTACAGTAAGGTAACTAACTAATTATATGCTTTAATTTCAAGTCATCTAAGTAAGATCATTTCATATTTGTTTCAGAATGCTTCAATCAATAATAATTGAAAATGTCTTTCAGTTCTCTTAATTTTTAAGAAAGTTATGGGCGTTTGACTGTCCTCGATCACAGCTTTTGTGTTAAGTCAATGGAAAAGCAATAGGGAACAAGATGCTAATTTCCGAGTATGAAAATGGCCATAACTTTTTTAATACTGAAGATATGAAAGTGAATTAGGTGTCAAATTAAACTTCTTTCTATGCTTTATCTGTTGGGATAAATTACAGACTAGATTTTTAAAATCTCAAAATTTTGTAACATTGCTACATACAGTGATAATCTTTGTTTGCATGCTATCCAGTCAAGTCCAACATAAATACAACAGGTAGCGCAAAGAGAAAAATACCAGAGTGCAAAATATAATGCTATAGTGTGAAAGTTAAAGAGAAAGTACAGATCAAAAAAAATTTCAAGAGCCTAACTGAGGTAGGTTGGGAGACCAGAACTACACCCTTAGCTAATGGCAGGATGACTCAGTAGTCTGACAACAGAACTGAAAAAGCTGTTCCAATAGCTGATAGTATGTATTTTCAAGTTTTTGAATCTTTTACCTGATAGTGAAAGGTCGGCACAGTAGTGTTGCTGCCTCACAGCACCAGAGACCCGAGTTCAATCCTGACAATGGGTGCTGTCTATATGAAGTTTGTACGTTCTCCCTTTGACCGTGTAGGTTTTCTCCAGGTGCTCCAATTTCCTCCCACACTAGAAAGAAGCATAGGTTTGTAGGTTAATTATTTTCAGTAAATTGTAAATTGTCCCTAGTGTGTGGGATAATGCTAATGTCCGGGGTGACCATTGATCGGCGCGGACTCGGTGGGCCAAATGGTCGGCTTCCATGCTATATCTCCAAAGTCTAAAGTGGAGGGGTGAAAAGGGAATGTTCTTGATCATGTTGTCTGCTTTTTGGTGGTGAGAAGGTTGGTCTGTGTGATGGACTTGGCCGCATCCATAACTCTCAAGGTCTTGAGCAGAGGTGTTGCCAAATCAACTTGTGGTGTATCCGGATAGAATGGTTACTGCGGTGCATCTGTAGATGTTGGCAAGAATCATTGAAGACATGCCAAACGTTCTCCAGTCTATCTACGTGGTGATGTACAGTGATACTCGTACTGAACTGTATGCAAAAATGAATTTCACTGTACCTCGGTACATTTGACAAATAAAATACCATTGAAGTAGATTTGCTTAATGTTTAATCCAATGTCTGTAATGAGTCCACGTCTTTGGTTACAGAGTCGTAGATTCATACAGCACGGAAATAGGCCCTTCGGCCCAACCTGCCCATGCCGCCCAAGATGCCCCATCTACACTCGTCCGACCCGTCTGCATTTGGCTCATATCCCTCTAAACCTTTCCCATCCATGTACCTGGCCAAATGACTTTTTTCTTGATACTTTTGAGCTGAGAAACTGAGGGAGAAATCCTATCTGTCTACAATGGAAGATTGTCCATTCAATGTTTGAAGCTGCTCTACATCCAGCATGTAGGAATTTATAAACATTGCCCAAGATAAAGACCGTTACCTTCTTGGTCTGATATTCATTCAACACTCCTACGTGTTAACAGAGTGGGGGCTGAGAACTACCAGCCTGGCGATTGTAACTGTGATCCCGAATCCTACCACTCTGTGGCAGAGTGTGCCACTAAACCATTCCGTGTTCAAAGCCAGTGTAAATAGGATGCCAAGCACAAACTCTACAAGACATATTGAAACTCTTATCTGCCTGCGCATAATCCATATCTCTCTCTTCCCTGTATATTAGGGCAGTCAAGGTGGCGCAGCGGTAGAGGTGCTGCCTTACAGCGCCGGAGACCCGGGTTCAATCCCGACTACGGGTGCTGCCTATACGGTGTTTGTACGTACTCCCCGTGACCTGCGTAGGTTTTCTCCTCGATCTTCGGTTTCCTCCCTCATTCCACAGACGTACAAGTTTGTAGGTTAATGGGCTTGATAAATGAAAAATTGTCCCTAGTGGGTGTAGGATAGTGTTAATGTGCAGGGATCGCCGGTCTGCACAGACCCAGTGGGCCAAAGGGCCTGTTTCCGGTGGGCTAAAGGGACAGTTACTTCCCAGCTGTTATCAGACAACTGAACCATCCTGTCACCAACTAGACTACGCTCCTGACATACCGTTTACCTCACTGGAGGCCCTCTGACTATCATTAATTGGACTTTATCTTGCACTAACCGTTATTCCCTTTATCATGTATCTGTACACTGTGGATGTCTCGATTGTAATCCATTTATAGCCTTTCTGCTGACCAGTTAGCTGCAACGTAAGCTTTTCCTGTACCTCGGTACACGTGACAATAAACTAAACTAAACTCTTAAATGCCATTAATATATCTGGCTCCATCACCAACCCTGTCTGCAAATTCCAGGCACTTGCCACCCCCTGTGTAAAAAAAGCTGCCCCGCATATCTCCTTTAAACTTTACTCATTTTACATTAAAGTTATGTCCTCTAGTATTTGTTTTGTTTGATTCTCGGAAAAGGGTTGTGACGGTCTACTTTATCTATGCCTCTCATAGATATATCTCATAATTTGATATACTTTTATCAGTCAGCAGTTAAAATTACAGTAAGTGTTCATATTGGTCCCTATATTTATGATCTGCAAGAGTCTCCTCCCAAACTATCGTTAGCTCCTATTTTTCTCTCCTTATTGATGTCTAGCTATCACTTAAATTCACCCATGATTGCCACATTTGCCACTTATTTCTGATCAAATCCATTCACATCTCCTCAGCAATTTGATCTTGACTAGGGGTACTATCTACACGGAGTTGATATGCCTCCCCGTGACCTGCGTGGGTTTTCTACGAGATCTTTGGTTTCCTCCCACACTCCAAAGGCATACAGGTTTGCAGGTTAATTGGCGTGGTAAACTTGTAAAAATTGTCCCTAGCATGAAGGATATTGTTAGTGTGCAGTGAGCGCTGGTCGCCATGCGCTCGATGGTCTGAGGGCCTGGTTCCACGCTGTGTCTCTAAACTAAACTAAACATTTTTTTTAAAGACGAAGTGTGCTGGAGTAACTCAACGGGTCAGGAAGTATCTCTGGATAACATGGATAGGTGATGATTCGGGTTGGGCCTCTTCTTCAGCTGTTCTCCAGAGATGCTGCGTGACCCGCTGAGGAACTCCAGCACTTTGTCTTTTTTTACCCCTTCCTGGAGGTACTGCCGTGTACTTTTATTCCTAACTCTACCTCATTGAACTTTAGTTTTGTTTGAAGAATTACTTCAGATTGCACGACAATCTCTGCACCATTCTGTTCTTTTGCATTTGTCATTGTTGTGCTTATATCATTTATTGTTGACTCTGTAAGCCTCATGCAAACCAGGAAATGTATTGCACTCTGGTGTCTGTGACAATAAACTAATCTGATTTATAGTAAGAATTGCAACAGATGCGCAACTTAAAATTATTATTATAATGGACTTTGCCCACAAACAGAGAACAAAATAAAGTAATTTGAAGCATCTGGTCTTGTTGGCTTCCTATTGTCTGATCATTTACTTCACAGCAGTGGTGTGTTCTACTTGCCATTTGAACGTTACCTAAGATGACTTGGTGACGTCAAATTGGGTGGCTGACTGGAAGGCGTTCGCTCACCACTTGTCAGCTGGCATCAATAGCTGGCAGCACCCAGGCTTTTCAGTCAGAAGTCCCAGTTCCACGTCCCACTCAAAGAAATCTGGGGGGGGTGTTGCGGCAGATATTTGTGAGTACAAAGGAAGTACATGTTATCTACTAAAGATAGACACAAAATGCAGGAGTAACTCAGCAGTCAGGCAGCATCTCTGGAGAATATGGACAGGTGATCTGTCTTCAGATTGATTGTAGTGAGGTGGTGGAGGGGGGAGCGGAACTGGAAAGAAGAAAAAAGTCTGTACATACCAGAGCCAGCAACAGATGATGTCAGGCCCCGCCTTCCTCCACTAAACATCCATTAACCAGGCAACAATGTGTCCTTTTGCTCACACCATCTCTAACACACAATCAGCCTATCAGGGATCCTCCTTGCCTGAAGTCATCTGTTGCCGGCCCCAATTTGTCCTGTTTTTATTCTTGTTTCCAGTCCTAGCATCTATGGAGCGAAGGAATAGGTGACGTTTCGGGCCGAGATTACAATGTAACATGTAATCCATAGATGCTGCCTCACCCGCTGAGTTCCTCCAGCATTTTTGCCTACCTTCGATTTTTCCAGTATCTGCAGTTTTTTCTTAAACATGATCATTGGAGCAGGGTCTTTTGGCTGGGATAATATAATTGGACATTTTCACAATCTGGAGGAGATAGAGGCGAGAGCAGTATCATGCTGCCAGAACACAAAGATTCTGTTATTCTATTCATGTTTACGCTTCAGATGCCACTTTAGTATGGATCACCTAGGGGAACCTTGGAGATTAGTTTGTCAAATAAAGTGCACAGATAAGAGACAAAGGGGCAAGAAATAGTGAGAGTGTGTCTGTGAGTTTTTTAAGGGAAGTGGTCGGAGAGACACTGTAGGGCAGCACATTGGCAAAAGGTAGAAATGCTGCCTCATAGCACCAGCCACCCTGGTTCAATCCTGACTACAGGTGCTGTCTGAATGGAGTTTTTACGTTCTCCCAGTGAATTTGTGGGGTTTTCTCCAGGTGCTCTGGTTTTCTTCCCACATTCCAAAGACGTACAGGTTTGAAGGTTCTGGCTTATATAAGTCATCCCTAGTGTGTAGGATAGAACCAGTGTATGGGTGATCACTAGTCAGCAAGGACTCAGTGGGTCGAATGACCTGTTTCCACGATGTACCTCGAAACTAAACCTCAGAGGCCATTTTAGTTTGGATCACTAAGGGAGACCTGGGTGGTTTGGTTAGATTCCCAAAGAAAATGTGCAGTTGAGAGACAAAGTGGGAAGAAATAGTGAGAGTATATTTGTGAGAGGGAAAGGAGGGGGTTGGAGAGAAAAAGACTGGGTTGAACGCCCATGTTGACCACAGATGATGCAAGAATAACACCATGGAGCGGTAATTGCAGGAAAACGTGGAAAGAGACATGTAAAACTAGTGTAATTTGCTTCAGTTTTAGCAAGTTTTTGAAGATAATTATTGTGCCGAAAATGCTTATTATCACTGTAGTTCTTCCCACTCCTCATACATGAGAAATTGTGTGGCGGCAGTGGTTTCCCAATGAAGATTGGCTTGGGGCTGGAACCTTGGATGAGAAGGTGCAGGAAGTGTATGCTGGATCAACACTCGAGATTGACTCCTGACCCCGTCCTCTGATGTGTATCAGCGAAATTTCATTGTTCAGAAGGTTCATAGCCAGTATCTCAGAGCAGGTTATTTTAGTTAAGTGACACAGCACAGAAACAGGCCCTGTGGCGCACTGAGTCCGCGCCGACCAGCGATTCCCACAGACTGGCACTATCCTACAGACTAAGGACAATATACAATTTTTACCAAAGCCAAATGTACCTACAAACCTGTATGTCTTTGGTGTGTGGGAGAAATCTGGAGCTCCCAGAAAAAACCCATGCGTTCACAGGGAGAAGGAATAAACCGAACAGACAGCGCCTGTAGTCAAGATCGAACCTGGGTCTCTGGCGCTGTTAGGCAGCAACTGTACCACCATGCCCCCCAAAGATATCATCAAGTCAAGTTTATTGTCATGTGCACAAGTACGGCAGGTTGAGGTACCATCAGAATTTCTTTTTTGTACCAATCAGTACCTCTAAAATGTTAAAAATTAGATTTTTACATTTTCCAACCTTTTAGTAGTCCAGGTTTCCTCATGGTCACAGGGAGAATGTGCAAACTCCACAAAGACAGCACCCATAGTCAGGATCCAACCCCTTGTTTCTGGCACTGTGAGACAGCAATTCTACCGATGCGCCACTGTGCCACCCTAATGAGCTCTGAATGATTTTTAAATGTCAGAGATATTCAAAAGCAGTTCAACTATAGTTAATTCACTAAAGTCAAGATTAAGTAAAACAATTGAATGTAATGGCAATAAATCATATAGTTAAAGGTTTTAAATGCTTTTGTGTGGTGATACATGCATCTCTAAACAGTTTAAAACTATATTTTCAAACATTTATTGTGTTGATTTTATAATTTTATTCGTTTATTAAAATAGAAGTTGATTGGTCACAAAATCAAAACAGAAGGGGCTATAGTGATATTGTTAACCAATGTAGATTGGTGATAAATGCAGCTTAATTTTTAATTGTTATGCACATTAGCATCTTTTTGTCTCAAAAAAAGGTACTGAGTATAATAAATTGTCAGTTGAATAAATTGAAAAATAAATATTCTTTTAGACTTTTTTTAGACTCCGGCATGGAAACAGTCTCTTTGACATAAATTGCCCATGCCAACCAAAATGCTTCATCTACAATACTCCTACCTACCCGCATTTAGTCCACATCCCTATAAACTTTCCTATCCATGTCCAAAAACATTTGTTTATTAATCCAGCATGTGAATTTGAGCATGATTACTCTGGATTAATTGTTGCCTCTTTCTCTGCCATTTTATAAGTGTTCACCAATTTCAAGACTACTTATTCTGTATATAAAAAGTAAAAGCCAGTAATGCTGCTCTGAAATTTGCCCAGAGTCAACATCTCAGCCTGGTTCTTAAGACTTTAAGCAGATACGTGTCAGTCACACAAAACTGCTGACAAACATAGAGATTAATGGCACAACAAAATCCCATTAATTATGTCACTTAAAAATCTGCGGCCTACAATTGAAACCCCCACATATGTGTTTAGTAATGTACATTCCAGTGTGGTTTACAACATCTATCAAATGTCCACAGCAGCCATGCTCTCTGCAACAATAACATAATCCCGTCTCAAAACTCCAATTCTCTGCTTCAGGCTGGAGGAGAGATAAACTGCTTAAGAATGGGGGATAGCCAACCTTTGGATCATTATATCACAAAATATTTTCACTCCTCTTCGGCACAAGTTCCAGATACATGAATTCCAATGATGGAATCATAAAGTTGTGTCAGAAGAGGAAGATTAAAGTTTAGCTTAGTGCAGGGGTACAGGATCAAAAAAGGCCCTTCAGTCTATCCAGTCCACGCTGACAATCAATCACCCATTCCCACTAGTTCAATATAATCCCACTTTCTCATCTGCTTCCTACACATTAGGGACAATTTTACAGAGGCCAATTAAGCTACAAACCCCAAATACCTTTGGGATGTGGGCGGAAACCGGAGCACCTGGAGGAAACCCACTCAGTCACAAAGTGCAAATTCCACACACAGATAGCACCAGAGGTCTCTGGTGCTGTGAGGCAGCATTGCCACCAGGCGAGCCTCTGTGTCCATTCCAGCTAAAAGAAGACCGGTGAGATGGATCCCACATCGCAGTTATAACCAAGTAGATTACACCTTTTCTAGTCCTTATCCAGATACACTTTAAACATGAAACATAGAAAATAGGTGCAGGAGGATGCCATTCGGCCCTTCGAGCCAGCACTGCCATTCATTGTGATTATGGCTGATCGTCCTCAATCAATAACCCGTGCCTGCCTTCTCCCCATATCCCTTTATTCCACTCGCCCCTAGAGCTCTATCTAACTCTCTCTTAAATCCATCCAGTGATTTGCCCTCTGTGGCAGGGAATTCCACAAATTCACAACTCTCTGGGTAAAAAAGTTTTTTCTCACCTCAGTCTTAAATGGCCTCCCCTTTATTCTAAGACTGTGGCCCAGGGTTCTGGACTCGCCCAACATTGGGAACATTTTTCCTGCATCTAGCTTGTCCAGTCCTTTTATAATTTTATATGTTTCTATAAGATATCCCCTCATCCTTCGAAACTCCAGGGAATACAAGCCTAGTCTTTTCAATCTTTCCTCATATGACAGTCCCGCCATCCCAGGGATCAATCTCGCGAACCTATGCTGAACTGCCTCAATCACAAGGAACATTGTGGGACTTTCTGCCCCAATTCCCCTTTGTAGCATCACATCTTCCCTATCCAACATTGGACCTACCGTGAATAGCCTTGCCCGAGGTAATTTGTGGCTGGTCCTGATGAGTCCTGGTCTTTTCTTGCCTCCAGCTCTTCACCTCCCCCCTCCACCTCCAGCTTTCAATCTGAAGAAGGATCCTTACCCAAAACATCACGCAACCTTTTTCTCGAGAGATGCTGCCTAAACAACTGAGTTACTCCAGCACTTTGTGTCTTTCCTTGTAAATCTCCTCTGAATTTGCCTGAGGAGAAGCTACAGATGCACCAGAGAAAGTATTGTATCAGGTTGTCTCACAGCATGGTTTGGGAACAGCTCTGCACAAGATCACAAGAAATTGCAGAGAGTCCTAGATGTAGCCAGCCCATCACACAGACCAGACTTCCCATCATTGTCTCCATATACACTTCACGCTGCCTCAGAAAAGCAGCCAAACCTGCCGTCCAACCCTGGACATTCCTTCTTGTCCCTGCTCCTGTCCAGCAGAAGGTGTAGAAGCTTGAAAGAATGCACCGTCAGATTTAGGAGCTGCTTCTGTTTGTGGGCTTCTAAATGGTCTTTCCATAGGCTGGTATACTCCACCTCTATCCCATTGTGGACATGTCTCTGGAACTGACACACTACAATGCTGAGAATTATATTCTGCACTCTGTATCTTCCCCTTTGCTCTACCTATTGTACCCGAGTTTAACTTGATTGTATTTATGTACGTGGGATTATCTGATCTCTTTGGATAGCAAACAAGACCAAGCTTTTCACTGTAGCTAAATGCATTTCGTTGTCTCTGTATTGTACACTGACAATGACAATTAAAATTGAATCTGAATCTGAATGTGCCAATAATATACCTAATCCTAAACCTATCTCCTTGACTGGTATCTAAAGCCTACATTTCCTAGACCAGATTACACATTGCCATGAGCCACATCAAAGTTCCCTGGAGAGACAATTCTGGTCACTTGTGCATCCCCACCCTATTTCCTTCACCCAACCTCTCTTGTCTGCCATGCCTTTGGCAGCCGAACCCCTTGGCTTTGAAATACCTTCCCTAAACCTCACTGAGTGTCATCCTCCTTCATCCGCGACTAATTTAAATCCATTGGACCGGAGGTTTGGGCGTAATTTGTCCCAGATGTTTCCTATATTGCGCACACATGCAGTTTATTCCGTAGCATGATAACATGTTGGAAAGGGCAGCAGTTCACAAGCTGCTCTCTCACACAAGGAGAGAGTCCAGGAGTCTAATTGTCAATCCGTGCACAATATCATTTTAATGTCAGGTTGCTCAACTCAACCTTTATAACCCAACTAATGCCACATGTTCAATAGAAAAGCTGGCAGTAAGCAACAAGGAGACCCTCTCCCATATTTAGGATATTGAAAGGTTTGCAGGAGGGCCTGTTTCCACCCTATATCTCTAAAGTCTGAAGACATGTTGCAATAATAAACTAAACAAATCTAAGAGTGCACTAACAGAGTGACAATGCTAGGATTATGGTTGCTGCCAATCTGACAGACGTGGTGGGTGTTCTAAAGAGCCATTGTTTCTTCCTCAACGGCAAACCTATTGTTCCTGATTATTGGAACCCCAGAACACTCTGGTGGCATGGTGGCAGAGTGATAGAATTGCCACCTTACAATGCCAGATACCCAGGTTTGATCCTTGCATCGGGTGCCTTCTGTAAGGAGTTTGTACATTCTCCCCGTCACCCGCATAGGTTTTCTCCGAACTCCAAAGACGTACTGGTTTGTAGGTTAATTGGCTTGGTAACATTGTAAAAAAATGTCCCTATTGGGTGCAGGATAGTGTTAATGTGTGGGAATCATTGGTCGGTGCAGACTCATGGGCCAAATGGCCCTTTTCCGCACTGTATCGTTAAACTGAATTTAAAAGTTCTAAATTACAGACAAATAAAGTTCCAAATTACAGACAGCTTGTCAAACAGATTCACACTAAATTGAAAATGGGGTTATATTCCCACAAAATTACTTCATAGAGACGCCAGGGGTAGTAAATTAATAAACTTACCAATTAGGGAAAGGCCTGAATAGAGTGGATGTGGAGAGGATATTTCCACTAGTCTGGGACCAGAGGCCATAGCTTCTGAATAAAAGGAAGTACATTTAGAAAGGAGATGAGGAGGTATATCTTTAGTCAGAGTGCACTGAATCTGTGAAATTCATTGCTCCAGGAGGTTGTAGAGGCCATCGATTGATATGTTTAAGGCAGAGATTGATAGATTCTTGATTAGTACAGGTGTCAGGGATAATGGGGAGAAGGCAGGACAATGGGGTTGAGAGGTCAAGATAGATCAGTTATGATTGAATGGCAGAGTAGACTTCATGGGCCGAATGGCCTAAATCAGATCTTACAACATGAGCATAAAGAACCTGCCTAAAACTCCTAATTACTGGAAACAGCCTGTTAAATGGATGCCACTGTTGATGAGTTGCATTTATGTGGCACACTTCAGAACTAGAGAGTGTTATTCAATCAATGAGATGGAGTGTTGTGAAAGAGGAAGTAATTTGCATTTAATGAACACCACCTGATGCAGACCAGATGATCTATTTTAGTGATTTAGTTTGATGATCCAGCATGGAAACAGGGTCTTCAGTCCATGCCGACCATCAATCCCCGTTCACACTAGTTATATGTTATCCCACTTTATCATCCACTACCTGCACACGGTGGGTAATTTATAGGGGGCCAATTGACCTACAAATCCGCGCATCTTTGGAATGTGGGAGGAAACACACGCAGAACTTGTAAACTCCACACAGACAGCACCCAAGATCTCTGCTGCATTGAGGCAGCAGCTGCACCACTGTGCAGTCCCAATGCATTGGCTAAGAAACCAGAGTTATTTTCCCAGTTTGTAAGTTGTGGCATGGGATCTTTTTACCAAAGCCAATTAACTGACAAACTTGTACGTCTTTGGAGTGTGGGAGGAGGCCAGAGCTCCTGGAGAAAACCCACGTGTGCACACGGAGAACGTACAAACTCCATACTGACAGCACCTGTAGTCAGGATCCAACCCAGGTTTCTGGCGATGTAAGGCAGCAACTCTACCACTGTGCCACTGCGCCAACCTTTGTCTTATCTTATATTACCTTTCCTCTGCTCACTCTCCTTGCTGGAGCCTCTCGAGACCAAGCCTCACCACTCACCACTCAAATATTGCACTAGGAAGATGGCTATCTTCCGAAGGATAGTTTGACTGGATAATAAATACTGGTCTTGCCTGTGATTACCACATCCCATGGATATGTACAAGTAAATTTGGAGTTCAGGATATGTCCTACCGTGCTGGTGAATTTCCTCCTTCCATTTCTATGGAGTTCTTTGTATACCATCGTGATCCACGACAGCTCCTTGGGACTGGGCAGAGAGACAAACCCATTTGGGAAACAGAAGAGGTAAATGGAATGGGTCCAAATTTAGGTGTGGCGCACTGAAATTATCTGCACATTTCACAGTGCTCCTTTAATCTTCCTTGTGGTCTTTGCTTATGCAGAGGCTGTTTAACTTAGGAACAGCATTCCTATTTCAGTAGCCTGCAATGTTAACAATGTACTGAGTATTTGGCTGTTAAAGTATCTAGGCTGATGGCAGGAAGTAGGATCAGTGTGGTTTATTCTTTGTATAAATCCAACCTCATCTGAGCCTGGAGATTACGTTTAGAAATTCCGTGCAATTTTATTCAGACGTGGGACATGGTGTCTTATTTTAGTTTTGTTTATTGTCATCACTTCTACCCAGGTACAGTGAAAAAGCTTTTTGTTTGTGTGCTATCCAGTCAAGAAAAGCAATCAAGCTGTCAAAGGTGGAACAGTGGTGAAGCAATAGAGTTGCTGCCATACAGTGCCAGAGTTTCTGACTACGGGTGTTGTCTGTACGGACTTTGCACGTTTAGTTCAGTTTAGTTTATTGTCACATGTACCGAGGTACAGTGAAATAACTTTTGTTGCTTGCTATCCAGTCAGCAGAAAGACAATACATTCTCCCTGTGATCACGTGGGTTTTCTCCGAGTGCTTCGCTTTCCTCCCACACACTGTATCGCAGTGAAATTCCACAGAGTGCAATGTGCAGATCACTGGAATTGTTCCAAGGCTATATGGTTATGTTGGAATCAACAGCCAGTAGCAATTAGTAAAATAACTGTGAATAAGCAGAATGTTCAACTATTCATAGACCAGCCTCCCCATCATGTTCTGCTCAAGAATACCACAAAATGTTAGGGCTATTTTGAGCGTAGCACTCAAGCACTACAAATGAGAGACTAACTCTGCAGACAGACTTGTGCAAAACCCAAACGTTGTACTGATGTGGAATTATTACATTTATAGATTCGGTACTTGTATGCTGCTCAAATGGAAATGTAAGCACTTGAGCTTTATACAGACAGCTGTGGTTCAATAGAATAGTTGTGAGATTGAGCTTCATACTAAAGTGGAGACACAGGAAACTGCAGATGCTGGGATAGTTCAGTTTAGCTTAGAGATACATTGCAGAAATGGGCCCTTTGGCCCAAGGAGTCAATAGAAAATAGACAATAGGTGCAGCAGTAGGCCATACGCCCTTCAAGCCAGCACCACCTTTCAATGTGATCATGGCTGATTGTCCACAATCAGTACCTTGTTCCTGCCTTCTCCCCATATCCCCTGACTCCGCTATCTTCAAGAGCCCTATCTAGCTCTATCTTGAAAGTTTCAAGAGAACAGGCCTCCACCGCCCTTTGAGGCAGAGAATTCCACAATCAAAACTCTCTGTGTGAAAAGGTGTTTCCTCATCTTCATTCTAAATGGCTTATTCTTAAATTGTGCCCCTGGTTCTAGACTCCCCCAACATCGGGAACATGTTTCCTGCCTCTAGTGTGTCCAAACCCTTATTAATCTTATATGTTTCAATAAGATTCCCTCTCATCCTTCTAAATTCCAGAGTATACAAGCCCAGCCACTCCATTCTCACAGCATATGACAGTCCCGCTATCTTTGGAGTGTGGGAGGAACCTGAAGCACCTGGGGAAAACCCACATAGTCACGGGGAGAACGTAGACACTCCATATGGAGATCACATGTGGTCAAGATCAAACCCGGGTCAGGCAACAACTCTACCGATGAGCCACTGTGCCGGATATTGAGTAAGACCCAAAGGAACAGCGGGTCAGACAGTGTTTGTGGAAGGAATGGGCATGATATTTTGGGCAGAGGTCCTTCTTCAGTTTGAAGAAGAGTCCCCACCTAGAACGACATCTGTTCACTCCCTCCACAGTTGCTGCCTGAGACCCTCCAGCACTTTGATTTTTCATATTAAAGAATGACTCAGCAACTTCCACAGATGCGCTCGCTATAGAAAGCATTTTATCTAGATGCGTCGCAACGTGGTTTGGGAACGGCTCCATCCAAGGCCGCAAAAAAACACGAAGAGTTGTGAACGCAGCCCAGCCCAACACACAAATCAACCTCCCTTCCATTGACACCATCTTCACTTCACACTGCCTCAGCAAGGGCAGCAGCATAATCAAGGACCAATCTCACTCCCTCTTCTCCCCTCTCCCATCAGGCAGGTTGCACAGATGATTGAAAATGCATTGCTCCATATTCTGGGACAGTTTCTTCCCAGCTTCAAATCATGCAACTGAACCACCCTATTAGTAGCTAGAGTCCTGAGCTACCATCTACCTCATTGGAGACCCCCGGACTATCTTTAATGGACTTTATCTTGCGCTATACGTCATTCCCTTTATTGTGTGGCTGTACACCGTGGACGGCTTGATCTATTCACATATAGTCTCTTTGCTAACTGGATAGAATGCAACAAAAAAGCTTTTCACTGTACATCGGTACACGTGACAATAATAATAAACTAATCTAAACTAAATTCTCCTTGACCATGTGAATAAAATGGCCACTATAAATTATACCTTCAAGTAAGTAAATCAGAATAAGATTCAAAGAAAAGTTAATGGGCAAGATTTTAACCCACATGACAAAAACAACTTGACAATAAATGTCATATCTTAAAAAGTAGAATGAACCAGGTGTTTCCTGCACTTTCTTCTGACTTTTACAACTCAACCACTTACAAAGGCAAAGAGATTACTTTTATGCTGGTTTCAAACAGTAGATTAAATTTCCTCAAACAAAAGAATCAGCCTCCATGGGATATCAGAGAATGTCTAACGCTGGTCCCTGTCTGAAGGGAGATGGCAGGAAGGAACTCAGATATCTATTCTGGTCTACTGAGTGGTCTGGCCCCTCCAAATATATCTCTGTTCTGGAATAATGTGTGACAGCAGATTCAACAAACTGAGAGAAGTTTAGGTTTAAGGTGAAGGGGAAAAAAATTAATAGGAATCTGTATGGGAACTTTTTCACTCAAAGGGTGGTGGGTGTATGGAACAAGCTGCAACATTTAAGAAACAGTTAGACAGGTACGTGGATCGAACAGGTTTGGAGGGATATGGATCAAATGTGGGCAGGTGGGACTACCGTAGCTGGTACATGTTGACCGGTGTGGGCAAGTTGTGCCGAAGGGCCTGTTTCCGCACTGTATCACTCCATGACTTTATGACTCTAAGTCAGACAGGAAGGATCCTGAACCATTAAGGTGCATTGCCCATGTTTTTGTCTTAAAATTTTAGGCTTTTGAGATACAGCGTGGAAACAGGCCCTTTTGCCCACCGAGTCCACTCCAACCAGCGATCATCCTATACATTAACCTACAAGCACTAGGGACCATTTTACAATTTACCAAACTAATTAACCTACAAATCTGCATGTATTTGGAGTGTGCGAGGAACCAGGAGCACTCGGAGAAAATCCACATGGTCACAGGAAGAACATATAAACTCTGTACAGACACCACCCATGGTCAAGGTCGAACCCGGGTCTCTGGTGACGTAAGGCAGCAGCTCTACCAATTAATTAGCTCCTTGATCCATAGGAGGTTGTGAGGAGATCTCACAGAAGAGCATAAGAACAATACTCTCTTTCATAAAGGGTCAATTGCTGTTCCCACAAGTGGATGTTTCAAAGACCAAGGGACGCAGATTTAAAACATTGTCCAAAGGAAAAGCGCAGTTACAATCTTCAATATTTCAAAGACTTTTCCTTAATTATGGCCTGATAATGGCGAAAAAAACGTATACTTAAATTTTTGAAAAATACATCTGCCCCTACTCTTAAAATGTGGATTACAAACATGTCTGAGACGCTACATCTTGAAGATATGAGACATGTCTTAGCAGGAAAATCAGAGCAATTCTCAAATATATGAATTCCTTTCATTGATTCATTACAAGGATAGTATGGTGCAACACAACTTTGGAATTAAACCGATTTAAGGACTGGGTGATGAGTGTGGTGAGAAATGAAGCAGGTATATCAACACTATATGTGTTCTTTTTGTCTTTTTTCCATTTTTGTCTTTTTATTTCTTTAAGTCTTTACTTACTCACTCTTTGACTACACTCATTTGGTAGTTTAGGGCTTCTTTTCTTACACATTCACTTTCTCTTTCACTTTCTTTCTTTCTTGCTCTTCCTCTCTTTTTCTATTTCATCTTTGCTAAAATTAAAATGGAAGCTGTACAATAAATGTATTATGTCATAAGCCGCGCTTTATACTTTTGTACACTGCTTCTAATAAAAATATAAATTAAATTTAAAAAAAACAATCTGCAACTCACTGACTGAAAGGCTGCTGGAAGTTGGATCTCTCAGAGCTTTCGAGAAGGAATTGGATGGAGCATGAAAGAGAATAAGTTGCTGAGCTATGGGGAAGGAATGGAGGAAAGGGATTGGTTTACTTGAAGAAACTCAGAACTCTGAAGAAAGATTCTGACAAGAAAAGTCACCTATCCATGGTCTTCAGGGTTGCCTCCTGTCCCGCAGTTACTCCAGCACTTTGTGTCTTTCATTGCTTTGCTTAGTTTAGTTTAGAGATACAGCATGGCTACAGGCCCTTCAGCCCATTGAATCCTCGCTGGCCAGCATTCACCCCATTCGCTAGTTCTATCTGAGACACTATAGACAATTTACAGAAGCCGTTTAACCTACTAACCTGCACATCTTTGGAATGTGGGAGGAAGCAGAGCACCCGGAGAAAACCCATGAGGTCCCAGGGAGAACATACAAACTCTGTACAGGCGGCAGCATCCATGGTTAGGATCGAACCTGGGTCTCAAACTCTGTATGGCAGCAACTCTACCGCTGCGCCACTAGAAGTTAAAAATGGGCTGAATGGCATTCTTCAATGCGGTAACGGATGTATGATGCCTTTTTGAGGCAAATCAAAAGAGGGGAGGTGACCTGACAGCTCCCCTCACTCACCGAGTCCCGAATGTAACCATCGGCCTGTCTCTAACATAGGACGGCACAATGGCAGAGCTGTAGACTTGCTGCCTTACAGTGCCAGAGACTCAGGTTGAATCCTGACTATGGGAATTGTCTGTACGGAGTTTGTACGTTCCCCTTTTGACCATGTGGGTTTTCTCTGAGTGCTATGGTTTCCTCCCACACGTCTAAGACCCACAGGTTTGTAGGTTAATTAGCTTTTGTAAAATTGTACATGTCCCAATTGTGTAGTACAGTGCTAGTAAATGGGTGATCGCTGTTTGGAGTGGGCCGAAGGGCCTGATACCACGCTGTATCTCTAAAGTTTAAAGTCTAATAAGGACAGAAGCTGGAGGATATTTGGAGAATGTTAATGAAGTTTGCTTTCCTTTGGTTATTTCTGGATGACGGATGGAATTCTAATGATTATTATATTTTAAATAATAATCGCAAGCAATTTAAGAACAATTAATCTAAATTACCAGCAATTCTATGGTTTTGCTAAATTAATCTTTATGTGAACCCCTCGCCAATAGCAATGTTTGTTCTGCAACTGGGAAATGTGCCACAGCTTAGTGAGCACTGGAGTTTTCAGACTTCTCCACGTTTCCGTATGGACGCAGAGGGAAGGGGTTGCATTTCGAGGACATAATGATCCCTAACATGCACACACATGCATACACATACAAACACACATGCATACACACACACGCACACGTGTGCACACACACACACACACACACACACACACACACACACACACACACACACACACACACATGCACACACACACATACACGCATGCTCAGACATGCACGCGTGCGCACACACACTTCACCCTCTGCAATCGAGTGGGCAGGGAGCTTCATTTCAAATACTTCCTCCCTCCTCTCTCTGAAAAAAGGTGTAAAAACTTGTAAGCACAGATCAGGAATAGCTGCTTCCCCATTGTTATTAGATTACTGAATGGTGCTCCAATTAACTGGGGTGTATTCCCAATCCCCCAACCTACCGCATTGCAGGCCTTGCGCATTTTTGAATCTGCACTTACTCTGTAGCTGTAATGCTATAATATTGCAAAACAATATTCTGCACTCTGGAATTCCCTTTTCATTACTAGTTGTACTTGTGTACTGCTTGATTGTACTCTTGCATGGTATGATCTGACTGTACACCACACAAACAACGTTTTCACACTGTATCTCACGGTACATATGGCAACAATAAACCACTACTAAAGGGCCTGTCCCACTGTGGCGACCTAATTTGCGAGTTTGGAAGAATTTGCGCTCGCCACAAACTCGCAGAATGGTCGACACGTGGTTCTAGGAGGTCACTGTAACTCTCCTTCATGCTCGAGAGAAGTTCCCGCATACTTGCGGCCACAGTTTGGTCGAGGAAAATTTTTCAACATGCTGAAACATTTTCTGCGAGAAAATATTGGTCAGCATGGTTTTTTGAACTCGTAGTGCAGTGGTAGTGGGGTCACCATGTAGTTATAGGTAGTCGAGGTAGCCGCAGGCAATCTCCTTTGCTGACCGAGCATTTTAATTGGCTCATTGGGGGGAAAAAACGTAAGCAAGAGTTTTCAGAACCAAGGAAAACCGACCGGTATTGTTAAATGCCCACTAAACTTTATTAAAAGTTGTCTGGCTTCTTAACAGTGTCTCCACTCCTTCTCCCCCCTTCTCCCCTCCCTGCTCATTAAAGGACTTACCATACACTGTGCCAGCCGTCTTTTACCTTCCTGTTCATCGCGGGTATCGCCTTGGATTTGCACTGTGTGAATTTCAGACAGCGCTCCCCCACTTTCTCTGGCCCCCGCCTTTGCAATGTGTTTGTGTATGTGTGTGTGTGCTGACAGTCGATCCAGCTCGCGGTTTCATCTCTGACGGTCGATCCACCTCGCGGTTTTTCAGGCGAATGCCCCCGAGCTTGAAGGTCGAAGACAGTTGCTGAAAAGTCGCGTAAGTGGGACAGGCCCTTAATAGTAATCAATATCAATAGTTCATGGAGAAGAAATTGTAGAAGCATAGAAATCAAGTGGAGAAGTGGTAAAATTAAATGGATTACTCTTTAATAGAGTCAGAATTGGTTTGATGGGCCCAATAGCCACTGTTACTTCATGCCTCATGCTTCATATTGCTTCATAGCAAAAGGATTTGAGTATAGGAGCAGGGAGGTTCTACTGCAGTTGTACAGGGTCTTGGTGAGACCACACCTGGAGTATTGCGTACAGTTTTGGTCTCCAAATCTGAGGAAGGACATTATTGCCATAGACGGAGTGCAGAGAAGGTTCACCAGACTGATTCCTGGGATGTCAGGACTGTCTTATGAAGAAAGACTGGATAGACTTGGTTTGTACTCTCTAGAATTTAGGAGATTGAGGGGGGATCTTATAGAAACTTACAAAATTCTTAAGGGATTGGACAGGCTAGATGCAGGAAGATTGTTCCCGATGTTGGGGAGGTCCAGGACAAGGGGTCACAGCTTAAGGATAAGGGGGAAATCCTTTAAAACCGAGATGAGAAAAACCTTTTTCACACAGGGAGTAGTGAATCTCTGGAATTCTCTGCCACAGAGGGTAGTTGAGGCCAGTTCATTGGCTATATTAAAGAGGGAGTTAGATGTGGCCCTTGTGGCTAAAGGGATCAGAGGGTATGGAGAGAAGGGAGGTACGGGATACTGAGTTGGATGATCAGCCATGATCATATTGAATGGCGGTGCAGGCTCGAAGAGCCGAATGGCCTACTCCTGCACCTAATTTCTATGTTTCTATGTTTCTATGTTTCATGATTCAATGGTTAACTGCAATTCTGATTGCAATATCTCTGGCACTGCAAGGCAGCAGCCGTACTGCTGCATCATTGTGCCACCCTTATTCAATTGGTCCGCCATATCCTTGTTTCCCATGATCAACTCACCTGTTTCTGACTGCAAGGGACCTACATTTGTTTTAACTAATCTCTTTATTTTCACATATCTATAAAAACTTTTGCAGTCAGTTTTTATGTTCCCTGCCAGTTTTCTTTCATAATCTATTTTTCCTTTCCTAATTAAGCCCTTTGACCTCTTCTGCTGGTCTCTGAATTTCTCCCAGTCCTCCGGTATGCTGCTTTTTCTGGCTAATTTGTACGCATCATCCTTCGCTTTGATACTATCCCTGATTTCCCTTGTTATCAACGGATGTACTACCTTCCCTGATTTATTCTTTTGCCAAACTGGGATGAACAATTTTTGTAGTTCATCCATGCAGTCTTTAAATGTCTTCCATTGCATATCCACCGTCAACCCTTTTAGAATTAATCGCCAGTCAATCTTGGCCAATTCACGTCTCATACCCTCAAAGTTAAGACGTGAATTGGCCAAGATTGACTGGCAATTAATTCTAAAAGGGTTGACGGTGGATATGCAATGGAAGACATTTAAAGACTGCATGGATGAACTACAAAAATTGTTCATACCAGTTTGGCAAAAGAATAAATCAGGGAAGATAGTACATCCGTGGATAACAAGGGAAATCAGGGATAGTATCAAAGCGAAGGATGATGCGTACAAATTAGCCAGAAAAAGCAGCATACCGGAGGACTGGGAGAAATTCAGAGACCAGCAGAGGAGGACAAAGGGCTTAATTAGGAAAGGAAAAATAGATTATGAAAGAAAACTGGCAGGGAACATAAAAACTGACTGCAAACGTTTTTATAGATATGTGAAAAGAAAGAGATTAGTTAAAACAAATGTAGGTCCCTTGCAGTCAGAAACAGGTGAGTTGATCATGGGGAACAAGGATATGGCGGACCAATTGAATAACTACTATGGTTCCGTCTTCACTAAGGAAGACATAAATAATCTGCCGGAAATAGCAGGGGACCGTGGGTCAAAGGAGTTGGAGGAATTGAGTGAAATCCAGGTTACCCGGGAAGTGGTGTTGGGTAAATTGAATGGATTAAAGGCCGATAAATCCCCAGGGCCAGATAGGCTGCATCCCAGAGTACTTAAGGAAGTAGCTCCAGAAATAGTGGATGCATTAGTGATAATTTTTCAAAACTCTTTAGATCCTGGAGTAGTTCCTGAGGATTGGCGGGTAGCAAACGTAACCCCACTTTTTAAGAAGGGAGGGAGAGAGAAAACGGGGAATTACAGATCAGTTAGTCTAACATCGGTAGTGGGGAAACTGCTAGTCAGTTATTAAAGATGGGATAGCAGCACATTTGGAAAGTAGTGAAATCATTGGACAAAGTCAGCATGGATTTACAAAAGGTAAATCATGTCTGACGAATCTTATAGAATTCTTCGAGGATGTAACTAGTAGCGTGGATAGGGGAGAACCAGTGGATGTGGTGTAACTGGACTTCCAGAAGGCTTTCGACAAGGTCCCACATAAGAGATTAGTATACAAACTTAAAGCACACGGCATTGGGGGTTCAGTATTGATGTGGATAGAGAACTGGCTGGCAAACAGGAAGCAAATAGTAGGAGTAAACGGGTCCTTTTCACAATGGCAGGCAGTGACTAGTGGGGTACCGCAAGGCTCAGTGCTGGGACCCCAGCTATTTACAATATATATTAATGATCTGGATGAGGGAATTGAAGACAATATTTCCAAGTTTGCGGATGACACTAAGCTGGGGGGCAGTGTTAGCTGTGAGGAGGATGCTAGGAGACTGCAAGGTGACTTGGATAGGCTGGGTGAGTGGGCAAATGTTTGGCTGATGCAGTATAATGTGGATAAATGTGAGGTTATCCATTTTGGTGGCAAAAACAGGAAAGCAGACTATTATCTAAATGGTGGCCGACTAGGAAAAGGGGAGATGCAGCGAGACCTGGGTGTCATGGTACACCAGTCATAGAAAGTAGGCATGCAGGTGCAGCAGGCAGTGAAGAAAGCGAATGGTATGTTAGCTTTCATAGCAAAAGGATTTGAGTATAGGAGCAGGGAGGTTCTACTGCAGTTGTACAGGGTATTGGTGAGACCACACCTGGAGTATTGCGTACAGTTTTGGTCTCCAAATCTGAGGAAGGACATTATTGCCATAGAGGGAGTGCAGAGAAGGTTCACCAGACTGATTCCTGGGATGTCAGGACTGTCTTATGAAGAAAGACTGGATAGACTTGGTTTATACTCTCTAGAATTTAGGAGATTGAGAGGGGATCTTATAGAAACTTACAAAATTCTTAAGGGGTTGGACAGGCTAGATGCAGGAAGATTGCTCCCGATGTTGGGGAAGTCCAGGACAAGGGGTCACAGCTTAAGAATAAGGGGAAATCCTTTAAAACCGAGATGAGAAGAACTTTTTTCACACAGAGAGTGGTGAATCTCTGGAACTCTCTGCCACAGAGGGTAGTCGAGGCCAGTTCATTGGCTATATTTAAGAGGGAGTTAGATGTGGCCCTTGTGGCTAAGGGGATCAGAGGGTATGGAGAGAAGGCAGGTACGGGATACTGAGTTGGATGATCAGCCATGATCATATTGAATGGCGGTGCAGGCTCGAAGGGCCGAATGGCCTACTCCTGCACCTAATTTCTATGTTTCTATCCTGCCGGTGTGGAGATTGCACATTTCCCTCCGGGTGCTCCGGTTTCCTCCTGCATCCCAAAGATATGCGAGTTGTAGGTTAATTGGCGTCTGTAAATTGCCCCTAGTATGCAGAGAGTGGATGAGAAGATGGGACATCCTAGAACTCGTGTGAACAGATACTCAATAGTCAGTGTGGACATTGGTGGGCTGAAGGTCTGTTTCCATGTTGTATATCTATAACTAAACTAAACATTATGCATTCTTTATCGTTATGTCTGTAGAACCAGAAGGAAATGCTATAATTCATGTTCATAAGTTATAGGAGCAAAAATAGGCCATTCGGCTCATCAAATCTACTCTGCCATTCAATCATGGCTGATCTATCTTTCCCTCTCAACCCCATTCTCCTGCCTTCTCCCCATAAACCCTGATATTTCTGTCATGGGATCATGTATCTGATACACAAACTAATTTCTTACTTTAGTTTAAAAAAAAATTTCACTTGCAAGCAGGGAGACAAGAGAGTGAAAGAGATTCAGTTGACTGCACCTTGTACTCAGTGTATCAGATCATGAGAAGAATAGATTGGGTAAGAACACAGAGTCTTTTACCCAGATAGGGAAATCGAGAACCAGAGGATATAAGTTTAAGGTGAGGTGTGAAAGATTTAATAGGAACCTGTGGGGCAACTTTTTAATGCAAAGGGTGGCGGGTGTATGGAACCAACTACCGGTGGAGGTAGTTGAGGCAGGTACTATCACAATGTTTAAGAAACATTTTGACAAGTACAGTACATGGATAGGAAAGATTTAAATGGGTATTGGCCAAATGCAGGCAGGTGGGACTAGTGTAGGTGGGGCGTTTCGGTCAGCATGGGAAAGTTGGGCCAAAGGGTCTGTTTCCACGCTCTATGACTATGACTGGATGTGCCTAACAACCTGAGCAGAATCTCTTTCACTCCATCAAAAAATTTAAACTCAAAATCCTACAGCCAAGGATTTGCTGAATGCAGCAGGACATTGTGCCAAAAATGTATTAGGTTTCAGTAAACGTAAAGGCTAGATTTTCATGTCAACCTTGATAGTCTGTTTGCTAATAATTTGACTGCACAATAAATCAACTAAATAAATGTCCTTTCGTCTGAGATAAATCATTGGCATTCAGTCTCTGACAGGAACCTTGCCATTCAGGGTATTATTTATTGTGACTGCTTTTAGCAAACTTTGCTCAATTTACTTTGGTCAGTGATAAAATAGGGTCTTGTCTTTACTACAAGGCCATCGTGTTCTTGAGCATTGGTTCCTTGACTTCTCAATAAATCTTTACTTTATATGAATACAGAATCAGTTTGCCTCTTGATAGAGAGTCATAGAGTCATACAACGTCCAACTTGCCCACACTGATCAACATGCCCATCTACACTAGTCCCACCAGCCTGCGCTTTTGCCATATCCTTCTAAATCTATCCTATCCATTTACTTGTCTAAATGTTTCTTGCGATAGTACCTTCCTTAACTACCTCCTCCAGCAGCTCATTAGACAATAGACACTAGACAATAGGTGCAGGAGTAGGCCATTCGGCCCTTCGAGCCAGCACCGCTATTCAATGTGATCATGGCTGATCATCCCCAATCAGCACCCCGTTCCTGCCTTCTCCCCATATCCCCTGACTCCGCTATTTTTAAGAGCCCTATCCAGCTCTCTCTTGAAAGCATCCAGAGAACCCGCCTCCACCGCCCTCTAATGCAGAGAATTCCACAGACTCACCGCTCTCTGTGAGAAAAAGTGTTTCCTCGTCTCCGTTCTAAAGCTCATTCCATACACCGACCATACTTTGTGTGTAAAAAAGTTATCCCTCAGGTTCCTATTAAATATTTCCCCTCTCAACTTAAACCTATGTCCTCTGGTTCTTGATTCCCCTACTCTGGGCAAAACACTCTATACATTTACCCAATCTATTCCTCTCATGATTGTGTACACTTATATAAGATCATCCCTCATCCTCGTGTGCTCCAAGGAATAGAGTTCTAGTCTGCTCAAGCTCTCCCTATCGCTCAGGCCCTTGAGTACTGGCAACATCCTTGTAAATGTTCTCTGCACCCTTTCTACCTTGAGAAATCTTTACCGAGGTACAGTGAAAAACTGTTTTGTTGTGTGCTATCCAGTCAGTAGAAAGACTACACATTATTACAATCAAGCCGTCCACAATGTACAGATACAGGATAAAGGGAATGAGGTTTAGCGCAAGATAGTCCAATAAAATCCAGTTAAAGATAGTCCAAGAGTCTCCAAAGAGGAAGATGGTATCTTAGTTTATGTTAGAGATACAGCATGGAATCAGGCACATCAGCCCACCAAGTCAGCACTGACCATCATCGACCACCCGTTCACACTAATTCTATGTTATCCCACTTTTTCATTCACTCCCTGTACGCCAGGGGCAATTTACAGAAGCCAATTAACCTACAAACACGCACGTGTTTGCATGGTGGGAGAAACCTGAGTACCCGGAGAAAACGCACACAGTCACATGGAGGACGTGCCAAAATTCTAGGAGTCCTTTTCACTCTACGGAAGCTGCCTGAACCTTGAGTTCCTCCAGCACTTTGTTTTTTGTTCCTCCTCCATGTGATAATCACTTGGCATTTAGACTACTCTGTTCAAGGGACAAAAGGTACTGACATAAATTGAAATCTATTTGCAATTGTTATATTGCAGCTCCCTTAATAAGCTATTCGGGTTTACTTCTGTGATTCCAACGTGTTGACATTTGCTTCCCAAAATGATAAATCTCCAATATAGTTGTAAGTCAACACATTGTCAGTTTGTTGGTGCCCCGTTGTATTAAATTCTTACCATCAGCATAATATTGTGTTTTTCATTAAACTTCAACAATCCATTCTGTTTGCCTGCCTAAGCTGATTGCTGAAAAGTAAAAGTTTTATGTGTGTGTGTGTGTGTGTGTGTGTGTGTGTGTGTGTGTGTGTGTGTGTGTGTGTGTGTGTGTGTGTGTGTGTGTGTGTGTGTGTGTGTGTGTGTGTGTGTGTGTGCATGAGGCAAGCGCGACCTAACGTGGTCGCTTGAGCCATACGGCCTCGCAGGGCCGGTTCCACTTCGATCACCGGAGCCTTATGGAGTTGTGCGGAGCTGGTCCCGACATCGCGCGGGGCTCCGAAAAACTGACCGTGTTCAAAAATTCTGCGCGGCAACGGCCTGCCGGCCCGTTGCCACCTCGACGTCGTACACACCGCCTCGACGCCGTACGCACCGCCTCGACGCCGTACGCCCGTCGGACTTTGCTCGAACTTCACGTCACTCACTCGACCTCCGTGCGTATGGCGTTGAAGCGGCTGCGGGCTTTAGGTCGCGCTTGCCGCATGGAGTCTCATGCTCGTGGGACAAAGATTTCTAAAGATTTGTTATCTGCTGAGTGATTAAATCATTCCTCATCTCAGTCCTACATGGTTGACCTTTTCCTTATAACTTTTCCTGTTTGAGGAATTTGCCTCTCAGCATTCATTCTTTCATGGCTGCACAGAATTTTAATCTATAAATCAGATAGCCCTTTCTCTAACTCATGGATAATGTAGGTTTAAGCTCTTCCTAACTCTTCTGTCACAGGAATTAATTTAGCAAGTCTTTGGTATACTTTCCTTAAACAACAATGTGCTTCCTTTGGTAAATTAGAACATTTTGCCATTAAGATGGAAAGGGTGCAGAGAAGATACACGCAGATGTTGTCAGGACTCAGGGACAGCTTCTTCTCACCTGCTGTTATCAAGCAAATGAACCATTCTATCACCAACTAGAGAGCGGCCCTGACCTACCATCTATCTCATGGGAGACCTTCAGACTATCTTTAATCAGATTTTACTGGACTTTATTTTGCACTAACCATTATTCCCTTTATCCTACATCTGTACACTGTGGACTTGCTATAGACACTACACATTGGCTTAATTGTAATCATGTATATTCTTTTTGGATAGCACCCAACAGAAACGCTTTTCACTGCACCTCAGTACACGTGAGTGACAATAATAAACTAAACTAAACTAAACTAAACTAAACTAAAGGACTCAAGGGTTTGAACTATAGGGAGAGGTTGGACATGCTAGAACTTTATTCTTTGGAGCACATGAGGCAAATGGATGGTCTAACAGAGGTGTATAAATCATGTGATTAGACAGGGTAAATGCACAGAGTCTTATTCATTGGGTTTAAGGGAGAGGGGAAAGATTTAATAGGAACCTGAGGGGTTGACACGTTGGATGGTGGGTATATGGAACATACTACCAGAGGAGGTAGTTGAGGCAGTAATAAAATAACAACACTTAATGGACATTTGGGGAGGTACATGGATAGGAAAGGATTAGAAAGATATTGGTTAAACATGAGCAAATGGTTTTCACTTAGATGGGGCAACTTAATCGAATAGACAAGTGGGCTGAAGAGCCTGTTTCCGTGCTGTATAACATTATGACTATGATTCTAATTCACATGACATTTCTCTTAAGCAAAACATGAAGCACTGGAATAGCAGCAGATTAGGCAGAACCTGTGGAGGGAAAGGATAGGCAATGTTTCGGGTCAGGATCCTTCTTGTATCTCTCTTTATATCTTGCATGAATTAAATGGAAATAAACTTTTCCTGCAATATATTCATGACACCTAGAAATGCATAGATAGAAGAAATTAGGCAACGTTATTTGAAGCTATAATTTATTTGTCCCACCTTCATGCTGTAGAGTTTAGAGATACAGTGTGGAAACAGTCCCTTCGGCCCACCGAGTCCCAACGTCCAATGATCACCTGTACAGTGGTTCTAAATTTCCCACTTTCTCATGCACTCCCTACATATTAGGGACAATATATCAAGGCCAATTAATGAACAAACCTTAGTTAGTTTAGTTTATTGTCTCGTGTACCGAGGTACAGTAAAAAGCTTTTGTTGCGTGCTATCCATTCAGCGAAAAGGCAATACATGATTACAATCGAGCCTTTTACAGTGTATAGATACATGATAAGGGAATAACGTTCAGTGCAATGTAAAGCCAGCAAAGTCCGATCAAGGATAGTCCGAGGGTCACCAAAGAGGGAGATAGTAGTTCAGGACTGCTCTCTGGTTGCCGTAGAGAGCAGAAACCTGTACGTCTTCGGAGTGTGGGAGAAAACCGGAGAAAACCCACGCAGTCTCACACAGGGCTCCAGACAGACAGCACCCCTTGTCTGGATCAAATCTGGGTCTCTGGCACTGTAGGGTAGCAACTCGACCGATATGCCAATGTCCTGTCCTATCTCCTGCAATGGTTTTGCTTTGAATGCAGTAATTATCCCTCCAAGGAGATTTTATGTTCCAGCTTTTATCAGTTTATGAGGTGCTAATTAATAATAGGGAACGCTGTACATTTGAGGGTGACATAGCAGGTTATCTCACTTTTCAAGTTAACATATGCTTTGGCTAGTGATGACAGTATGATTTATATGGCAAATTACAAGACTACCTGCTAATGTCTGCCTCTGTGTTTAACACTGCTGAGAGAATCACTCAGCTTTGCTTTCTAAAGTAGTATAATTTCTGTTTACAGTTAGATTCCTGTCACTGGAATGAGAAGTTAAAGTAAACTTCTCTGATTGCTTTGTGAGTTTGTTCAGTGAATGCTTGAACTGCAGAGGTTCCCTGCTTTGTGTTAAATTAGCTGACTTCAGCAAGAGCAATTTCAAAGATATTAAATCAAGTCGTGTGCCCACACACTGTTTATAATTTAATCTGGATGTTTGAAAGGGCATTCTTTCCTAAATACAGGATGACAGACAGCACTAATAAGAACAGATTATCATAAACAGTGCTCTGGATGTTAAAATGCAACACAATAAAAGCCCTTTCTTTGTCTGCTGTGCTTCTATCTCTTGTAATGCTAAAGGCTGCTGCATTGTTCAACTTATTCATTCACAGAAAGTGGACCTGTCCTGTATTTTGTTTTGCATGCCTTTAATTCCCCCTGACCCTAAGAACCAACAAGATTAGTGGCTCAGGAGCCACATACAGGTATCTCTAAATTTGTGTTCATTATTTTGCTGTAATCCAATTGATCTTAGTTTTAGTTTTAGTTTTAGACGTACAGCATGGAAACCGGCCCTCGAGTCCACACCATCGATTACCCATTGAAACTAGGTACATGTTATCCCACTTTCTCATCCACTCCCTACACACTAAATGTTAATTTACTGAGGCCAATTAACCTACAAACCTGCACGTCTTTGGAATGTGGGAGGGAACAGGAGCACCCGGAGGAAACCCATGGAGAACGTTTTCATAACATAAGTACCTATTGAAACATGCCAGAGTGAAATGTAATAATTGAACTGGCATAATTGGTTATTGGAAATAGACCTCTATTGGTTGTAGAGATAGTTACACTTGAAAGTGAACCACATGATATTATGGAAACAATGGGAAAAGGGCTAAATGTGATTTGAAGATGGGAATCTATGGTATGTGGCCCTATCTTTGAAGTTGAACCATGAGAAAGTGGGATCATATGGCAAGATGTAAAGGAATGTGAGGGGACGATGGATTTTCTGGAAGTGCCGATACATTCAATACTAGCATTGGTGGCTTGAACAATTCAAGCATGCAAAGAGAGCTTAGTGACATGGTATAATGGGACAACAGCCTCTCCCTCAAATCCATCAAAATTAAGGAGTTGGTCATCAACTTCAGGAAGATGTGTGGAGTACAAGCCCAGTCAGCATCAATGGTGTTGAAGTGGAGATGGTCAAGTGTTTCAGGTTCCTGGGTGTAATTATCTCCAACAATTTGTGGGCGGAACGGTGGTGCAGTGGTAGAGTTCCTGCCTAACAGCACCGGTGACCCAGGTTCGATCCTACCTGCAGGTGCTATCTGAAAGTTTATACGTTCTGCCCATGGGTTTTCTCCGAGATCTTCGGTTTCTTCCCATACTCCAAAGACGTACAGGGTTGTAAGTTGATTGACTTGGTATACTTTAAAATTGTCCCTAATGTGTGTATGAGAGTGTAAATGTGCATGGATTGCTGGTCGGTGCGGACTCAGTGGGCCGAAGGGCCTGTTTCTGCGCTGTACCTCTAAACTAAACACTGTGACCAAGAAAGCACACCAACATCTCTACTTGAATGAATGAATGAATGAATGAATGAATGAATGAATGAATGAATGAATGAATACGTTTATTGAACGTGCAGATAGCCATTAATGATTATGATATAGTTGGGATCACGGAGACATGGTCCAGGGTGACCAAGGCTGGGAGCTGAGCATCCAGGGATATTCAATATTCAGGAGGGATAGAGAGAAAGGAAAAGGAGGTGGGGTAGCGTTGCTGGTTAGAGAGGAGATTAACGCAATGGAAAGGAAGGACATTAGTTTGGAGGATGTGGAATCGGTATGGGTAGAGCTGCGAAACACTAAGGGGCAGAAAACGCTGGTGGGTGTTGTGTACAGGCCACCTAACAGTAGTAGTGAAGTTGGAGATGGTATCAAACAGGAAATTAGAAATGCGTGCGACAAAGGCAAAACAGTTATAATGGGTGACTTCAATCTACATATAGATTGGGTGAATCAAATTGGCAGGGGTGCTGAGGAAGAGGATTTCTTGGAATGTATGCGGGATAGTTATCTAAATCAACATGTAGAGGAACCAACGAGAGAGCAGGCTATTTTAGACTGGGTATTGAGTAATGAGGAAGGGTTAGTTAGCAGTCTTGTTGTACATGCCCCATTGGGCAAGAGTGACCATAATATGGTTGAGTTCTTCATTAGGATGGAGAGTGACATTGTTAATTCAGAAACAATGGTTCTGAACTTAAAGAAAGGTAACTTTGAGGGTATGAGACGTGAATTGGCCAAGATTGACTGGCAATTAATTCTAAAAGGGTTGGCGGTGGATATGCAATGGAAGACATTTAAAGACTGCATGGATGAACTACAAAAATTGTTCATCCCAGTTTGGCAAAAGAATAAATCAGGGAAGGTAGTGCATCCGTTGATAACAAGGGAAATCAGGGATAGCATCAAAGCGAAGGATGATGCGTACAAATTAGCCAGAAAAAGCAGCATACCAGAGGACTGGGAGAAATTCAGAGACCAGCAGAGGAGGACAAAGGGCTTAATTAGGAAAGGAAAAATAGATTATGAAAGAAAACTGGCAGGGAACATAAAAACTGACTGCAAACGTTTTTATAGATATGTGAAAAGAAAAAGATTAGTTAAAACAAATGTAGGTCCCTTGCAGTCAGAAACAGGTGAGTTGATCATGGGGAACAAGGATATGGCGGACCAATTGAATAACTACTTTGGTTCCGTCTTCACTAAGGAAGACATAAATAATCTGCCGGAAATAGCAGGGGACCGTGGGTCAAAGGAGTTGGAGGAATTGAGTGAAATCCAGGTTAGTCGGGAAGTGGTGTTGGGTAAATTGAATGGATTAAAGGCCGATAAATCCCCAGGGCCAGATAGGCTGCATCCCAGAGTACTTAAGGAAGTAGCTCCAGAAATAGTGGATGCATTAGTAATAATCTTTCAAAACTCTTTAGATTCTGGAGTAGTTCCTGTGGATTGGCGGGTAGGAAACGTAACCCCACTTTTTAAGAAGGGAGGGAGAGAGAAAACGGGGAATTACAGACCAGTTAGTCTAACATCGGTAGTGGGGAAACTGCTAGAGTCAGTTATTAAAGATGGGATAGCAGCACATTTGGAAAGTGGTGAAATCATTGGACAAAGTCAGCATGGATTTACGAAAGGTAAATCATGTCTGACGAATCTTATAGAATTTTTCGAAGATGTAACTAGTAGCGTGGATAGGGGAGAACCAGTGGATGTGTTGTATCAGGACTTTCAGAAGGCTTTCGACAAGGTCCCACATAAGAGATTAGTATACAAACTTAAAGCACACGGCATTGGGGGTTCAGTATTGATGTGGATAGAGATCTGGCTGGCAAACAGGAAGCAAAGAATAGGAGTAAACGGGTCCTTTTCACAATGGCGGGCAGTGACTTGTGGGGTACCGCAAGGCTCAGTGCTGGAACCCCAGCTATTTACAATATATATTAATGATCTGGATGAGGGAATTGAAGACAATATTTCCAAGTTTGCAGATGACACTAAGCTGGAGGGCAGTGTTAGCTGTGAGGAGGATGCTAGGAGACTGCAAGGTGACTTGGATAGGCTGGGTGAGTGGGCAAATCGTTTGGCAGATGCAGTATAACGTGGATAAATGTGAGGTTATCCATTTTGGTGGCAAAAACAGGAGAGCAGACTATTATCTAAATGGTGGCCGATTAGGAAAAGGGGAGATGCAGCGAGACCTGGGTGTCATGGTACACCAGTCATTGAAAGTAGGCATGCAGGTGCAGCAGGCAGTGAAGAAAGCGAATGGTATGTTAGCTTTCATAGCAAAAGGATTTGAGTATAGGAGCAGGGAGGTTCTACTGCAGTTGTATAGGGTCTTGGTGAGACCACACCTGGAGTATTGCGTACAGTTTTGGTCTCCAAATCTGAGGAAGGACATTATTGCCATAGAGGGAGTGCAGAGAAGGTTCACCAGACTGATTCCTGGGATGTCAGGACTGTCTTATGAAGAAAGACTGGATAGACTTGGTTTATACTCTCTAGAATTTAGGAGATTGAGAGGGGATCTTATAGAAACTTACAAAATTCTTAAGGGGTTGGACAGGCTAGATGCAGGAAGATTGTTCCCGATGTTGGGGAAGTCCAGGACAAGGGGTCACAGCTTAAGGATAAGGGGGAAATCCTTTAAAACCGAGATGAGGAAAACTTTTTTCACACAGAGAGTGGTGAATCTCTGGAACTCTCTGCCACAGAGGGTAGTTGAGGCCAGTTCATTGGCTATATTTAAGAGGGAGTTAGATGTGGCCCTTGTGGCTAAGGGGATCAGAGGGTATGGAGAGAAGGCAGGTACGAGATACTGAGTTGGATGATCAGCCATGATCATATTGAATGGCGGTGCAGGCTCGAAGGGCCGAATGGCCTACTCCTGCATGTAATTTCTATGTTTCTATGTTTCAATGTCATTGCACAATACTGTGCAACGAAATTCCATTGCATCTCCTCCGGTTACTTCCTCTGAAGACTAAGGAAATTCGGCACATCTCCAGTGACATCAATTTCTGTAGATGCACCGCAGCAAGCATTCTGTTGGGATACATCGTAGCATGGATCATCAGATAATGAGGGACAACCTGATAAAAGTATCTAAAATTATGAGAGGCATAGATAGAATAGATAGTCAGAATCTTTTCCCCAGGATAGGTATATCAAAGATTAGAGGACAGATCTTTGGTGAGCGGGCCAAAGTGTAAAAAGAATTGCAGGGCAGGTTTTTTACACAGAGGGTGGTTAGTGTCTGGAAGGTACTCCCAGGCAGTGATGGAAATCACTGTACACAGGGGGACAGCGTTCCCCTACTTTTCAATTTCCAGCTCAGGTTTAATGAGTACTGCAGAAAGATTTGAGTCGTCTATCACTTGATTCAACTGAGACAAGAATGATTTGTTAACTGCCACTGTTAGCACTTGTTAACAGCCAGTAGTTAACACGTAGCTAAACAATGTGCCACCAATACATCGATTTGCATTCCTCAGTCAATATAATTGTGTTTTGACCAAGTATTAATGACGCCGCATTCCTTTGAATAAAATTCACAGGAGAATTTCTTAAAAGTTACTGTCATTAAGGGCTCCGGATCGCGAGCACGGGCTTCTTCCTGGTATGCAGGTACAGTCATTCACCCACATTATTTTAAGAAGGAACTGCAAATGATGGAACAATCGAAGGTAGATAAAAATCCTGGAGAAAGTCAGCGGGTGAGGCAGCATCTCACCCGCTGAGTTTCTCCAGCATTTTTGCTCTCCTTCAAGGTTAGTTCTTCTGTTTGCCTTTATTTGCTCCAGTTTTATTTTGTGTTATTTATCAGGTTGTGGTTGTAGCTTTGGAATGATTTAAACCAACGGATTTTTAAATTCATATAAATTCATAGTGTTTCCCAAGCGCCAAATCCCTTCAGCTGTACCTGCAACTGAAGCTACGGGTGGATTAGTAGACCTTGAAGAGGCATTGATACTTTGTTTTTATGTAGAGGGGTAATAGAGAAGGGCTCCGGACCGCGAGCTCATTGACTGAATGATACAGACGTCCTGACTGAAAATCACACCCTTCCGATCAATTATTTTAGGATAAGCCTTTCTAGAGAACATGCTACTTTTTGCTTTACCCATTTTCAAAATATATAATTTTGAATTTGGCGTTTGATTGGTACAAGGAGACGTAATATCTATTTTTTTACACACTGTAACTTTCTACATTTCTACTTTTGGGTCTGTATGTGTAATTATGGCTCATGGAATTTTCTCCCACACTACTAGTTATATTAGTAACAACACATTTAAATAGGTGAAATTTTCGATCTTTCCCAACCCCTTAAAAAATGCCTGAAAAAGGAAACCGACCCTAAATGTCGCCTAGCCATTTCCTCCATAGATAGACACAAAATGCTGGAGTAACTCAACGGGTCAGGCAGCATCTCTGAAGAGACGGAATAGGTGATGTTTTGAGTCGAGACCCTTCTTCGGACCCTCCATAGATCCAGCCTGACCTGCTGAGTTCTCCAGCACTTTATGTTTTGCTCTTAAAATAAATCTGTGGTCTGCTGAAGAAACAACATGATAGACTCTAGAAGTACAAGTTTTGCTGTATACATCATAAGGTAGAACACATCATAATACACCTTGAGTGAATTAATGGGGTTAGATTATTTATTTTAATCTGTTGACTAGAATTAATCTATACCCACACTATGTACTTTATATCAGATTTAAATCGGAATTCTGATTTTTTTGTTTTCCTATTTGTCAACTTTTTGTGCCCGATTATTTGGCGGCCAATCAACTGCTGTCTCTAAGGGGGTTGCGTCCAATCACCAACCAGCTTCTCTTAAATTTCCCGTCCAATCAACAAATCAGTACCCTCCCATCTAATCTGTCTCCAAGGGCATTGTGTCCAATCACATAATGCGCTGGTCACTCGGCAACCAATCAGACACAGTCTCCGAGGGGCATTGTGACCAATCACCGAACTGCTTCCCTCACCAAAGCAGACGATAGCTAGAGCCAACACAGAGAGAGAGATGCAAGAAAGCAGCAATGAAATATAATACAAAATAAACTGTATTACAAATACACAATAAGCATGTTATGCATTCTTGTACTCTTACATGGGTATGACCGCGCATGAACCCCCCCCCCCCCCCCCCCACCCCCCCACCCCCGCCCAGCCACACGGACCTTCGCATACCCCTAGTTCCTAAAACCCATTTCCATCACTGCTGCCAGGGATAATGGCGGACGTAGGTATGATAGTGGAATTTAAGGAGTTTTTTAGATAAGAACATGGATATGAAGGGAACGGAGGGATGTGGATCTGCTTTGATAAATTTTGATGAACCCAATTACTTTTTATAGAAATAAAGAACTGCAGATGCTGGCTTATACCAAAGATAGACACAAGTGCTGGAGTAGCTCAGCGGGTCAGGCAGTATCTCTGGAGAAAAAGGATGGGTGACATTTCGGATTGGGACACTTCAATTACTTTATAGCAACAGACATTTTGTCCGACAAGAACCAGAACAACAAATGCATTTATTTACTGCTTTTTTTACATATTGTGAAGATTGGCGGTGAAACAAGGGCTTAGCATAACTTTCAGTCATGTCCAGCATGGACATTGTGGGCCGAAGGGTCTGTTCCTCTGCTGTACTGTTGTATGTTCCATGTTTGAAGAAAGGATGATGTGCAATCCAGATAATGCAATTTTTTAAATATTTTAATTGTTGTGTCTAAATGCATTTATATACTGATTTTAACACTGTGAGATGATTGACAGTGAAGTACAATCTAGTTCTTTCCTTTGCTACTTAGAGGAAATAAATTGCATCTGTTGGCTTCTCATCGGGTTTTATGTTGCAGGGGCCCATATAATTTATAAGCGTCCAAGTTACAAGGAAGATAGAGTGGAGCTCATTCCTTACGGCAATCATTATACACATGAACAGTAATGTGGATGGACATTTTGGCTCACAGGGACTAAACTTGTAGCAATGTGTTGTAACAATGCCTTGTGCAAATTGCCCACACTGCACTTTATTCAGCCCCCCATCCTGGTCTGCTCTGTAGCTTTGCTTCTCTGGAATGATGAAGTATTTCAGTCATAAATCTTTAATAACAGGGTTTTGAATTACCGATTTCTGAAGGTCTTTTCTGAAGGCTGACATTTCCCATGAAGCCAGACCTTTCTCCCCCTTGTCATCCCACCGAACATTTGTTTCCGAAAAGGACTCTGGGACAATTGAGTGCAGACTTGACCAGCCAGCTAGTCACAACATCCCACCCAGTCACCGACATTCCTTTTGACCTCAACAAACGTCAACACATCAGCAACAGGGAGCACGTAACGCTGTTAATCTAACGCCCGCCGCGCATCACCCCTGTGGGTCCGGTAAACAAAAATAGAGGGAGAAATAAAATCAGATGCCCAGCACATAGGTCAACCTGTTACATCAGCTGGGATAAATTCACCCAGGTTTATACATGAGAGCAAATTTGGTGACCAATTGGACTCATAAATTCCTTCACTGGGAACTGAAACAAGATAGGTAATATATAGAGTCATGGAGTCATGCAACGTGGAAACAGGCCCTTCAGTCCAACTTGCCCACACTGACCAACATGTCCCATCTACACTAGTCCCACCTGCCTGCATTTGGCCCTGACCCCTTCTAAACCTGTCCTGTCAATGTACATGCCTAAATGTCTCTTATACATTGCGATTGAATCTGCCTCCACTACATTCTCCGGCAGCTTGTTCCATACACCCACCACCCTTTGTTTGAAAAAGTTACTCCTCAGGCTCCTATTAAATTAACCCCCCTCCCCCCTCACCTTAAACCTACGTCCTTTGGTTCTCGAGTCCCCTACTCTGGGCAAGAAATTCTGTGCGTCTGCCCCATCTATCCCTCGTGATTTTGAACACCTCTGTAGGATCACCCCTCATCCTCCTGTGCTCCAAGGAATAGAGTCGGAGCATGCTCAACCTTTCCCTACAGCTCAGGCCCTCGAGTCTCGAATATGGAGAAACAAAGAACTGCAGATGCTGGTTTATACCAAAGATAGACACAAAGTGTTGAGTTAACTCAGCGGGTCAGGCAGCACCTCTGGAGAAAAAGGATTGGTGACGTTTCAGGTTGGGTAGTCGGAGTGAGGGAGAGAACTTCTTCAAATAAGGTAATAGTCAACTCAAGAGTGTTTTATTGTCATATATCCCAAAACAGAACAATGACATTCTTAATTGCAGCGGCACAGACAGATATGTGAACATAGTACTCTGTGAACACTATAAGAAATAACAAAAAAGTTCATTATATAAAAATAAAACAAACTAACAATAACAGTACAAAGCCAAAAAGCAATGCCTCCCAAGTCTATGTCATTCAGAGCTTAGTTGGAGGTTGTCGTATTTAATAGCCTGATGGTTGTGGGGATTAATTTGGGATTTAAAAGAAACAATTACTAAAGAGTAAAAGTCCTGTGTATTGAGTGCTGACAAGTAATTCTTTTTTGGCTTGGAAAACAAAAAGAAAATTCTCCCTTAGTTTGTTTTTAATATGAATCTCCTGGGTGCTGCCAATGGCAAAATCTGAAGCATATGCTGGACTGTAGATCAGTGGGCTTTTCTCCATGTCCATTTACTTCTCCTGAGTGTTCAGGATTGAAGAATTGTAGTTGGAGTGTCCTTGTGCCCTTCTCAAGGAACTGACGTGGGTAGTGCACAAAATTTATAGACACAAGGAACAGCAGATGCTGGAATCTTGAGCAAAACACAAAGTGCTGGAGTAATTCAGTGGGTCAGGCAATATCTGAGGAGGGAATGGACGGGTGGCATTTCGGGTCAGGACTCTAGTCTGTAGGTATGTTGCAAAACTTACCTTCAGCGGCGCTGCAGTTCTGCCGCTGCCCATGTGCGCGACTTTGGCGCCTTTGAGAGGGAGGCTGGTTTAAAACGCGATTTTTTCTAGGCTGTTGAAATCGAGGTTGTTCAGCCTACTTAGTTGCTGACGAAAAATCGCTGCGAAATTCGTTCGCTGCAGCTATTTTAAAACTAAATTGGGTTATTTAATTGTTATGGTAGATTAAAAATCATCCTCTAAAGCCGCGAACCCCGACAACGGGACGGATCTCATGTAGGGGACAAGGCAAGGTAGGTTGCTTATTTTTACATTAAAAAGGGCTTCTTAAGATCCCTTTATTCAAAATTTTAAGTTGCGAATACGTGATTTGGGGGCCCATTCAATCCCGCAGTATCTTTCTGGGCATATGGGCTACAAATCCACCGCAATGGCAACGTTCCAAACCATCGCGTTCGAGAAAAACCCACTGGCAAGCTGATTTAAATGGCCATTAATTTACAGCAATTGAACAATAAATCCCTTCCATTTGGCCTATAAATTAATGTCAATGAGATTTAAAAATCATGTTTTATTGTGAATTCTTGTGTGAATGTTCTTTGGACACTTAGGCTATTTAAAAATGTTAATCTTTTCTTAAGAAATGGATAGATGTTTAGATCTAGTAATTGAATTTTGGAATTAGCTACAATTGGGTAACTACTGTAACTAATTATATGCTTTAATTTCAGGTCATCCAAGTAAGATTGTTTAATATTTGTTTCAGAATGCTTCTATCTATAATAACTGAAAATGTCTTTCAGTTCTCTTAATTTTTAATAAAGTTATGGCCATTTCACTGTCCTTGATCACAACTTTTGTGTTGTCAATGGAAAATCAATAGGGAACAAGATGCTAATTTCCGAGTATGAAAATGGCCATAACATTTTTAATACTGAAGATATGAAAGTGAATTAGGTGTCAAATTAAACTTCTTTTTATGCTTTATCTGATGGGATAAATTGCAGACTTGATTTTTAAAATCTCAAAATTTTGTAACATTGCTATAGTCTGAAAAAATAGCTGGAGCTATTGGACAGAGGGCCAGAGGACTGGGGAGAGAGGGCTGCAGGAATGGAAGGGTGGGGTGAAGGGATGGAGAAGTGGGGTGTGAGATGGCATTATGAGCGGGGGAGAGAATGTTGGAGGAGTGGGGAGAGATAGTTGAAGTAGTATAGAGAGAGTGCCATGGGAGTGTGAACAGAGAAAGGGCTGGGGGGGTATGGGGCGAGAAAGGGCGTGGAAGTGGACCGGAGATGGGGTAAATAATTTGGCCGAGCAGTCAAGCATGCATAGGGAGTGTAGTAAAGGGGCTGAGTAGACATTTTGGGGCGGCACAGTGGCAAAGCTAGTAGAGTTGCTGCCTCACAGCACCAGTGACCCGGGTTCGATCCTGACTACGGGTGCTGCCTGTACGGAGTTTGAACATTCTCCCTGTGACCATATGTCTTTCCGGTTTCCTCCCACTTTCCGAAGACGTGCACGTTTGTAGGTTAAAGGGCTTCTGTAAATTGTGGGTAGTGGATGGAACTAGTGTACTGGTGATCGTTAGTCATTGTGGACTCAGTGGGCCAAAGGCCTGTTCCACACTGTATCTCTAAACTAAACATTCTTGCGGGGCGCATGTGACAAATGCACATTGATTTGCACATGGGTGGTAATAATCTCTGGGAGTTTGGAGTAAATTTCAAACCATTTGGATTTTTAATCCATCTTTAAAACAAATACATCTGTGGCTTTGAATCTCTTTGAATGCAACGGCCGGTATGAATGAGATGCGGAAATAGCTTCCTTCTCTGCAGTAAATTCCTAATAAATGTTGTTGTAATATTAGTACGACCCAATTGAACTGCACTTACAGGTAAAGAATCATTTCTGCTGAAGGAATGTGTCAAGAGGTGGCACAGTGGCGCAGCTGATGGAGCTTTCGAACATAACAACTACCTTTCCAAAGTCGTGAGGGTTTGTAGGTTAAGTAGTGTCTATAAACTGCCCCCAGTGTGTGGGATGCGAAAGTGGGATAAAGTAGGGCTAGTGTACAGGTGATCGATGGTTGGTGCATACTCCACTTGAGTAGCTTACAACTCAACGGTTTGCTTTAGGCTTTAGAGCATGGAAACAGCACCTTCAGCCCATCGAGTCCATGCTAACCATTGATCACCCGTTCACACTAGATCTGTGCGTTATCTTACTTTCCCACTCCTGACACACCAGGGGCAATTTTCACAGGGCCAATTAATCTACAACCCTGAGATAGGCACAAAATGCTGGGGTAGATCTGCGGGTCAGGCAGCATCTCTGGAGAAAAGGAATAGGTGACGTTTATGGTTGAGACCCTTCTACAGACACAACCTATAAACCTGCACGTCTTTGGTAGAAACAAGGAACTTCAGATGCTGGTTTACCAAGGAAAGACACAAAATGCTGGAGTAATACAACGGGTTAGGTAGCATCCCTGGAGAATATGGATAGGTGACGTTTTGGGTTGGACCCAATTGGTCCCTATCTAATTAAAGCAGATAAAATGGTACATGAATGCAATCAAGCTATCACGCTATCACAATTACAATAGGTAGAACAAAGAAAAGATACCAGACTTAGAATATCGTTTTTCAGCATTGTTGCACAATAGTTCCAGAGAAAAAGTCCAATGCCTGCAATGTGATAGGTTGGATAATTGGAAATGTATCGTGGCTTAAGGAAAGATCATTCAGAAACTTGATACTAGAGGGGAAGTAGCTATTCCTGAGTCTGGTTGTGCACACTTACGAGCTACTGTACCTTCTGCCTAACGGGACCAGGGAGAAGAAGGAATGACTGGGGTGCGACAGGTCCTTTATTATGTTGGCTGCTTTCCTGAGGCAGCGTCTTCTTCTTGCGTTTGAGGCAGCAGAATTCAGCTGCAGCAGGGTGATGCATTCTGGTTCGCCATCCGTAGGCGCCCGCCCTAAAAAGGGCGCATGTTCCGGGTTGGTGCCAAGCTACGGCGACTGAGCTGCTGTCTCTGTTTGTTGTCATTCGCCTGACTGAGGTCATTTGACAGGGCTCACCACGGGGAGATTGACAACATGAGCCCCCTGAGGCAGCGTGAAGTGTAGTTGGAGTTAATGGTGGGGAGTCAGGTCTGTGTGACAGACTGGGCTACATCTACAACTTTTCGCAATTTCTTGTGGTCAGTGGAAAACCTTATCCATCTTTAATTCCATCATCGCCCTTCATATATCTTCATCTTTTGATCAACGTTCATTCTGTTGCCATATCTGCTTATATTTCATACATCTATATTCCCATTGTCTATCTATATTTGTGCATCAGCCCCATACAAAACACAGATCCTGGGCATTGGTTTCAAGTACATTCTTTCTGCCTTCTGCCAAAAGCCACAGAAGAGATGAAACTGTTTGGTTATGTCTGTTTTTAGTTAGTACCAGAAACCTGATGCAGAATGTTGGCTGTATACTTACAAAAAATACCGCTCATCTTATTCAACCACCATGCCAGATCGACAGTGAACACTGTTAAATCTTCTGGTGAACTGTTGGATTTTTTCCTGCTCTAGGTTGCCACTGACTGGATTGGAAATCGGCAAGTTGCCTACCAATAGTTCTTGTGGCCAGTTACCTGATTCAAGATGTTCCTTGTACTGACTGATCTAAAGGTGGAACTCCCATGTCTTACAGTTCATTTCTCTGACAGTTCATTTGGTGTTCCCGAAGTGGCTTCCTTTACCTCGTGGAGACCAAGTGTAGGCGACCGTTACGCATAACGCTCGTAGAGCTCGGTCTGCCAGGCCTGCTGGATCTCCCCGTCACTGATTGTTTTAACTCCCCTTCCCATTCCTACACTTACCTTTCTGTCCTGGGCCTCCTCCATTGATACCAATAAAAAGCAACAGAACACACAAAATACAGTTTAACATGAACATCCACCACAGTGACTCCTCCACATTCCTCACTGTGATGGAAGGCGAAAAAAAGTTCAATCTCTCCGTTCTTTGTCCTCCAGCGGTCGGGGGCCTCTAACCTTCCGTTGACGGGACGATCTTACTCCCGTAGCTGGCGGCGGGCCTTCTCATTGGGGCGATCAAGCTCCTGCATCGGGGGTGGGGGGGAATCTCAGCTCCACCGCGCTGGGTGATCTACCCCGGGTCTGGGCTAGTCGAACGTCGTGCGGCATTTGAAGCTTCCCGATGTCAGTCTCAACCCGACAGTGCAAGCTCCTTGATGTTAAAAAACTTGGAGAAGGGTTCAAGGGCCAGCATAACTGCTCAATAGTCACTGGACTTGTCTTGTGTTGGAATTGGGAACGATGGGTGTGTTTCGCATCAACATTAGCAGGCTGAGTGACAGGAATAAATTATGGGCAAGGGCTTGATGCTCAAATGAAGGCAATGCAACCAGGGGACCCAAACAATACAGCAAAAGCTACTGAAGCAGATAAAAGTGCCTGTGATCACACTTCGTATACTGGCTAGCAAGGACACAGAAGGATAGAGTCCAGCACTTTGATATAACTTTGGAAAAGGAAACTCTCTCAAAGGAGATAATGTCAAGAAAGACCTTTGCCAATAAAAAATGTAAATTGTCCCTAGTGTGAAGGATAATGTTAGCGTACTGCATGATCGCTGGTCGGCTGTGACTCGGTGGGCCCAGGGGCCTGTTTTCATGCTGTATCTCTAAAGTCTAAAGTCTAATGTAAAATCATGACAGGATACTCACAGACATGGAGCACCACAGGAAAATCTGAGGGTTTATCAGGTATTGACTAACTAAATGATGACTAACTGTGCAGACGAACAGCTCTGAGCAAAGTACATGCCATAGACACATTGATGCTGTGGCAAAGGTTGCCTTGTATGATGTCATGATATTGGGGTCACGACCCTTACAGTCCAGAGCGAACAATGGCAACCAAATATGCCAATGGAAGCCTGTCAAGATCCTTAAAGGTTTTTTTAAGGCAGAACGGAGAAGTCCAAAACTAGAAGGCAGAGTTTTAAAGTGAGAGAGGGAAGATATAAAAGGGATCTGAGGGGCAAGTTTTCACATGGAGGTTGGTGCTTATATGGAACGTGATGTCAGAGGAAGTGGTACAGATGTGGGCCAAATGCAGGTGAATAGGATGAGTTCAGGAGGGCAGCTTGGTTGGCATAAACCAGTTGGGCCTAAGGGCCCGTTTCCGTGGTTAATAACCTTATGATTCTGCGATGATGTGCAGTTCATGAAGACTGCGTTTTCTACCACCAAAATTATGATGAAGTTCACCTGCCAAAGACTGTGTTTGTGTATCGCCATCTAAAAGATAATTTAGTAATTTTCACCAATCCGTGATCTCCAGAGATGTTGCCTGACACGCTGAGTTACTCCAGCAGTTTGTGTCTTTTTGTATACTATGTGCATGTTTAGAAACATAGAAACATAGAAATTAGGTGCAGGAGTAGGCCATTCGGCCCTTCGAGCCTGCACCGCCATTCAATATGATGATGGCTGATCATCCAACTCAGTATCCCGTACCTGCCTTCTCTCCATACCCTCTGATCCCCTTAGCCACAAGGGCCACATCTAACTCCCTCTTAAATATAGCCAATGAACTGGCCTCGACTACCCTCTGTGGCAGAGAGTTCCAGAGATTCACCACTCTCTGTGTGAAAAAAGTTCTTCTCATCTCGGTTTTAAAGGATTTCCCCCTTATTCTTAAGCTGTGACCCCTTGTCCTGGACTTCCCCAACATCGGGAGCAATCTTCCTGCATCTAGCCTGTCCAACCCCTTAAGAATGTTATAAGTTTCTATAAGATCCCCTCTCAATCTCCTAAATTCTAGAGAGTATAAACCAAGTCTATCCAGTCTTTCTTCATAAGACAGTCCTGACATCCCAGGAATCAGTCTGGTGAACCTTCTCTGCACTTACCCAAATCGTGGCTCCCATCCCCTTGCCCCGGCTGATCACTGGGCTGCTTGTGTGGTCCCCTTGTTATCCTAATCTTCTCACACAACTAGATCTGAGTGAAACCGTCAAACCTCCTCAGCAAGTGCGCCAGGGAGCTTTGTTGGTCATGAAAGATGACTGGAAACGGATTAGAGCGAGGTAGCGGGTCCTTTTGTTGGTTTTAGATGAGAGATTTCATTCATCAGCGCACCACTCCTGAGCAGAACTGCCAAATAAGCAACGCACGGCAGTGTAGCCCCGCTTGTAATCTATCGCCGTCTGTCCATTATTCCAAACATTGGAACTAGGACAAAGGGGATTCAGTAAGAATGAGCTCTAAAGTGTTTCATGAACAGGAATCCCATAGGTGAGGATAGGTAAGACTTAATTGTGTTTCATTTGCCATTTATTGAAGAAAAGTAATTCGTTCGGGTGGAAGTGACTCAACACATGAGACCCTTTAATTAAAACCCTTCTTTTATGTCTTGACAGGGGATTTGGGGACTATCTTTACACTTTGCGCTGATAATCCAAAAGGTACACTGAGTTTAATTATTCTTCTTTATTTTTATTTTGAGCGTGTGGGTGGTCTAGTTTAAAAGCCAGGTTTGTGTGTATCTGTCTTTCCCATCTCGGCACGGTGACATGGCAGTCGAGTTGCTGCCTTACAGCGCCAGAGACCTTGGGTCGATCCTGATTGTGATGGGGGCCATCTCTACAGAGTTTGTTCATTCTCCCCGTGACCGCGTGGGTTTTCTTCTGGGGCTCAGGTTTCATCCCACGCTCCAAAGACATGCAGGTTTGTAGGTTAATTGGCTTCTATAAAATTGTCCCTAGTGTGCAGGATAAAACATTTGTGTAGCTGATCGCTGGTTGGCATGGACGCGATGGACCAAAAGGCCTGTTTCCATGCTGTTTCCGTAAACTAAACTAAACTAAACTAAAACTAAACTAAACGAAACTAAACTAAACTAAATTAAATTAAACTAAATGAATCTCCCTCGAGACAAAACTGTGTCTCCAACTACCTTGGATTCCAGATTGTCTATTTCCGTCCCAACCCACCAACAATGTTCCAACATGAAGACTCCTTTCATCATAGAACACAGGAAGTTAGGAGCAGGAATGGGCCAGCAGGGGCCTCAAGCTGCCCGTCATTCAATGTGATCATGGCTGGTCTCTGTTGGCCTTATCGTCTGTGCCAGATCCCTGTAACCCTCAATTCCTCCATCTTCCAAATATCTGTCCATCTCCAACTTAAATATATTTCATGACCTGTTCCAACCACTCTCAGGAACAAAGATTATCTGCCCTCTGTGAGAAAAAAGATTGAGATCCTCCTAACCTGGTGCCAGGACAACAACCCTTATCTCAATGTCAGCAAAACAAAGCAGATTGTGATCAACTTTGGGAAGTGAAGCAGTTCACATATCCACAGTCCACATTGGCAGTGCCAAAATAGAGCTGGTTGAAAGTCTCAAGTTATTTGGAGTAAATATCACCAGCACTTGACGAGGACCAGCCATATCGAAGTAATGGCCAAGAAAGCACACCAACGACTCTTGTTCCTTGGAGTTTCGGCATGTCTCCAACAACTCTCACCAACTTTACAGATTGAATTCATTTACACTTCACGCTGCCTCGGCAAGGCCACCAGCATAATCAAGTATGAGTCTCGTCCCGGTCACACCCTCTTCTCCCCTCCACCGTCAGGCAAAAGGTACTGAAGTGTGAAAACACACACCTCAAGATTCAGGGAACGTATCTTCCCAGTTGTTATCAGGCAACTGAACCATCCTCGCACCAACTAGAGAGCGGTCCTGACCTACCTTCTACCTCATTGGAGACCCTCAGACTATCTTCAATCAGGCTTTACCGCACTTTATCTGACAATAAACGTTATTCCCTTTATCCTGTATCTGTGTACTGTGGACGGATTGATTGTAATCATGTATAGTCTTTCCATTGACTGGATAACATGCAACAAAGAAGTTTATCACTGTACCTCAGTACACGTGACAAGAAACTAAACCAAACTAAACTAGGACATTTTAAAACAAGCAAAGTGCCATAGCAGCTACCACAGGAAAAATCCTGCAGTCCGTTTTCACAATGTCCAGGGTAGACCTAATTCTCAGTCATACATTCCATGATTAAAGATATTCTGGCAGGCTGCTGAACTGTTATCCCAACCCCATGTGTATTGGTTTGCTTCCAATTTCTTTCCTAGACGTTTTTAACACCAGGGGCACCACTTGGCAAATTGGGCCAGTTCTTACAAGTTGTTGCCAGCAATTCCTGTTGGAATTTCAACTTTCTGCACCGTGCTTCGAGTTTGTGAATTTGTAAGTGGCTCAAAGAATTAAACATGTTTTAAAGAACACGTTTCGAGAATCAGAGGACATAGGTTTAAGGTGAAGGGAAAAATGTAATAGGTATCTGAGGGGTAACTTTTCAAGGGTGGTGGGTGTATGGAATAAGCTGCCAGAGGAGGTAGTTGCGGCAAGGACTATTGCAACGTTTAAGAAACAATTAGACAGGTACATGGATAGGACAGGTTTAGAGGGATATGGGCCAAACACAGGAAGGTGAGACTAGTGTAGATGGGACATGTTGGTTGGTGTGGGCAAGTTGGGCTGAAAGGAATGTTTCCACGCTGTATGACTCTATGACTAAGTATCAAATCTAAAGTAGACACAAAGTGCTGGAGTAACTCAGCAGGTCAGGCAGCATCTCTGGAGAAAAGGAATATATGACATTTTGGGACAGCACCTTTCTTCAGGCTGAAAGTAGAGGGGTGGGAAAAGGTCAGAACGAAACAGAGGCAGCAGCAGATGACCAAAGAAGGGTGGAGCCCATAATGGCCCCATGGTTGGCAGGGGAATGCCGAAGGGAATTCAGGGATGCTAACAGTGGAACTGGTCGGACAACTAGGGTGGGGGAGGAAGGGGGGGGGGTGGTTTGGAGGTTGGAGCGAGGGAATGCAGGGGTTATCTGGAGTTAGAGAAATCAATATTTATCCTTCTGGGTTGTAAACTGCCCAGGCGCAATATTAGGTGTTGTTCCTCCAATTTGCATGTGGCCTCACTCTGACATTAAATCCAATAAATCCTTGGTGCAGAAAGTTTTCATCGCTGGAAGGGCTCCACATCCAGCTCTGCCCAGCATTAGGGATGTTTCTGCACTGCTCCATCCAAGGTCCATCAGACCACTGGACCTCAGGATGTGAATAGATCTCCATGATAGATCTTCTGCCGCTGGGTGCAATTGATATGGGTATGCTCGCAGGGCAATGCCAGTAAGGAGAAGGCGTTTGTTGAAGGACATACAGCACAAGCAAGTTGAGGATTAAACTAATTATTTTCAACACCAGACAATGCATGTAAGCCACCATATCGAAAGCACAGGACAAATTAGGTTTAGATTAATGTCACATGTACCAAGGTATAGTGAAAAGCTTTTGTTGCGTGCTAACCAGTCAGCGGAAAGTCAATACGTGATTACAATCGAGCAACCCACAGTGTACAGATAGATGCATGATACAATAACGTGAATAACGTGAATAGTAATGAAATAGTAAAAATGGCAAATGGTGTAAATTGGGAATATAGACAAAAAATGCCGGAAAGACTCAAAGGTTCTCGCAGTATCTATGGAATGAGAAACTGAGTAAACGTGTTATAATGAGACACACGGACTGCAGATGTCCATCGAGTCCACACTGACCATCAATCGGTTTGAAGAAGGGTTCCGACCCGAAACGTCACCTATTCCTTTTCCACAGAGATGCTGCCTGACCCACTGAGCAGCACTTTGTGTCTATCGTCTGACCATTGATCACCCATTCACACTAGTTCTATGCTATCCCACCTTTGCATCCACTCCCTACACACTTTGGGTAATTTACAGAGGCCAACTAACCTACAAATCCGCACGTCTTAGGGAGATGAGGGGGGCATTTCTTTAGTCAGAGGGTGGTGAATATGTGGAATTAATTGCCACAGATGGCTGTGGAGGCCAAGCCATTGGGTATTTTTAAAGCAGAGATTGGCAGGTTCTTGATTAGTACGGGTGTCCAAGGTGAGAGGAAGAAGGCTGGAAATTGGGAATGAGAGGGAAAGATAGATCAGCCATGATTGAATGGCAGAGTAGACTCAATGGGCCGAATGGCCTAATTCTGCTGCTAATTCATGAATTTATGAACATGGCAGCAGCACCACCAGGCCATGAGATAGTGGAGACAGTGGAGAGTGTGGAGTAACACCTCTCTCTACATTCTTTCCCCACCCCCACTCTCCACACCTTCTCCGCCCTAGTCCTCCTACCAGTTCCACTGTTCTCATCCTTGTAACCCTCTTGTTATCAGACTTTCCCCAGCCAACATTGGGCCATTATGGGCTCTACCCTTCCTGAGGTCATCTGTTCACAGCCTTGATTTTTTTCTGGCCTTTTCTCGCCTCTAGTTTATTTTTCATCCCCCACAACCCACGTCTACTTTCAGTCTGAAGAAAGGTTCCGACTTGAAACATCACCTATTTGTTTTCTTTTTCTCCAGAGATGCTGCATGACCCACTGAGTTACACCGGCATTCTGTAGGGTCGATCTTCAGAGGCTTTTGGAACTTTCTTCAGAAAATGGCGATTGAGCCTGAGTCAATTAATAACTTCAACTTGAGGTTCATGGATTTTTTTTGTTAACGACAGATGGCACAATGGGCTAAGTGTTCGGCTGGCAACCGGAAGGTAGCTGGTTCGAATCCCGCTTGGAGTGCATACTGTCGTTGTGCCCTTGGGCAAGACACTTCACCCACCTTTGCCTGTGTGTGTCCTTGGGCAAGACACTTCACCCACCTTTGCCTGTGTGTGTGGATGTAATTATGTGAAGCACTTTGGGGTCAATGCAAGTTGACTAAAAATGTGCTATATAAATAAAGAAAAGAAAAGAAAGAACAATGGGTATTTGCAATGTGGGTAAGGTTGATCATAATTTCATAAGTGTTCATCTGTTACAGGAGCAGAATTAGGCCATTCGGCCCACCAAGTCTACTCCACCATTCAATCATGGCTGATCTGTCTTTCCCTCTCAACCCCATTCTGCCACCTCTCCATAACCCTGACACCCATACAAATAAATTATTGACAACCACTCCAGTCTCTGTCTTTAAAGTATCCATTGACTTGGCCTCCACAGCCTCTGCAGTAATCAATTCCCCAGATTCACCACACCCTAACTAAAGAAATTCCTCCACATCTCCTTCCTAAGGTACATCCTTTTATTCTGAGGCTATAGCCTCTGGTTCTAGATTCTCCCATTAGTGGAAACATCCTCTCCACATCCACTCTATCCAGTCCTTTCACTATTCGGTAAGTTTCAATGAGGTACCCCTTCATCCTTCTAAACTCCAGCGAGTACAGGCTCAGTGCCTTCAAACGCTCATCATATGTTAACCCAATCCTTCCTGGGATTATTCTCGTAAACTTCCTCTGGGCCCTCTACAGTGCCTGCACATCCCTGCTCTGATATGGAGTCCAAAATTGCTCTTCAAAGGTGAAGCATAGTTAAAGGTTTGTATGGACCTTTGATGTTCCCTTCATGACTATCTTCCGACCTGGTAAAGTAAGGTTGGCAAAAGGCTCAAAGACAGAGAGATATGCCCAGTGCCAGGTGAAGGAAGAGACTGGTGAAGTTCACATTTCATCCTATTCTGTGGAAGGCTTGGGATTACTCCAGCTCAACCATGATCAATCTTTCCTCACCTCAACCAGTACGGAACATACCACACACAAACAATCACCAGCTCACCCCTCGAACGCTGAAAAGAGGGTGTAGATTGCAGCAATTCACAAAAAAATATGTCAAACGTGTTTTATCGAGAACAATATCTTGCTTCATGCCAGACTCAGGAAGACACATATACGCTGCCTTTTATTATTTTACTCCTTTGGGGATTACAAAACATCGCCAGCTAATAGGGGATTACATTGCACGTTGTTATATTAAAATTCACAATGACTTTAGTGAGGGAACAATCGCTATGTAAATGTAGCAGTAACTTTAAACTTCTGACCTAACACTCCCGTTACAACGTTGAAAGCAAAGACTTAATTGTCAAGTCACCCCCACCCATCGGAAATGAACAGGGGTGACATCCAATACCTACTGCCTCTCAGGGGATGAACTCACTGGTAAAAATGTACCCGTTCACCTCTCATATTCTCTGCGTTTATTGTGACTGAGGGACAGGGTTCAGGAAAGGGGCAAGACCCAGACTGAGAGGGCAGAGTAAAGAGGTAAAAACTCTCTGGAAAAGTAGAGGATTATGAAGAAGGATCCCAACCCAAAACGTTTTTAGTTTAGTTTATTGTCACGTGTATCACGGTACGGTGGTACCTTGTTGCATGCTGACCAGTCAGCGCAAAGACTATACATGATTACAAACGAGACGACCACAGTGTACAAATACATGATAAAAGGAATAACATTTCGTGCAGGATAAAGTCCAGTAAAGTCCAATTACGGATAGTCCAAGGGTCTCCAATGAGGTAGATGGTAGCTCAGCACTGCTTTCTAGTTGGTGCTAGGATGGATCAGTTGCCTGATAACAGCTGGGAAGAAAATGTCCCTGAATCTGGAGGTATGCGTTTTCAGACCTGACCCACTAAGTTACCCCAGCACTCTTTGTTTTGCTCAAGTTTCCAGCATGCGTGTGGTTCCTTGTGTCTTGAGCGGAGTATTCTGTTCAGAGCTTGAATTTGTACATTGTCTTTCATAGCCTTAAATAGAGACATAAAACAAATCACTGTGAAAATATAGTCACTATCCGTAGAGCAGCCAATTTGCACTTAATGGGGGCAGTGTAACGTTGACCAGATAACCTGCGGTGTTGATAAAACCCAAAGTGCTGGAGTAACTCAGCAGATCAGGCAGCATCTCTGGAGCTAATGGATAGGAGACTTTTCGATCGAGACCCTTCTTCAGACTGATTGTGTTCAGACCTCTTTACACTTTAGAGATACAACGTGGAAACAGGTCCTTCACAAAAACTTTTTACTGTACCACGGAACGCATGGGCAAATGTATAAACTCTGTCCAGACAGCACCCGTAGTCAGGATCGATCCCAGATCTCTCGCACTGTGTGGCGCTGTAATCTTAGGAGTAGGACTGGAACTCATAATCTCCTGACTGATGAAGGCAAGCTTGCTGCGTGTCATATCTGGAAGAACACGTAATGTGCCATAACTTACAAGGCTACAGGGAGAAACTGGGAAGTGCGTGTGATTAGACTGGGTAGATCTTTTGCAGCCACCTAGAACTGCACGCTAAATGCTCTCTGTGTCAGAATTTTTATAAAAATAAAACACGCAATGTACTCATGAAGTTTCTGTCCAGCAAGATTTATAACAATGATATCTTCCAATAAAATGCAAAGTGCTGGAATAACTCAACGGGTCAAGCAGCATCTCTGGAGGACATGGATAGATGACGTTCTCCAGAGCTGCTGCTTAAACTGCTGTTACTCCAGCACTTTGAGTCTTTTTTTTGTAAACCCACATCTGCTGTTCCTTGTGTCCCTACCTTACTGCAAAATCTCCTCAAGATATGCCTACTTTGAAGAAAACGTTCTCTCACTGCTCCTCCTCTGAGATTCCTGTTATACACCTGCTCTTCAACCAACAGCCTGAGGAAGGTCCCAACCCGAAATGTCACCTATCCATGTTTTCCAGAGATACTGTGTGTAGGAAGGAACTGCAGATGCTGGCTTATACCGAAGATAGACACAAAATGCTGGAGTAACTCAGCGGGTCTCAGCAGCATCTCTGGAAAAACTAAAAGGTCACATTTCAGTTCAGAGCAAAGGATGCCGACCCGAAATGTCATCTATTATTTTTCTCCAGAGAAGCTGCCTGATCCATTGAAGTACTTCAGCACTTTATGGCTTTTCCCTGGTAAACCAGCTTCTGCAGTTCCTTTTGTCTTAACACCAGGCAGTGTTAGACATGTGACTCCCTCCCACACACTGCGTGTAACTAATGACATCCAACAAGTTAATCTCAAACAAGCAGAAGGTGAATGGGTGCCACACTGTTTGTGCTGTGTTATCCAAATAATGGCACAGCCACACTTACTGTCAGGTCTGTATCCTGAGCTCTGAGATGTCCTTTTCAACAATAAGTTGTGAAGAGATTGAACAGAAAGCCGTTTAACTCCAGAAATGTTGTGCAAAGAAAATAACACTCAATAAGCAGAGAGGTCTGAGGAAGGGTCTCAGCCCAAAACATCACCTATTCCTTTTCTTCAAAGGTGCTGCCTGATCCATTGAGGTACTCTAGCACTTTGTGTTTTTCCTTGGTAAACCAGCTTGCAGTCTCTTGTGTCTCAAAATGTTCAGGTTGCTTTTGTTCATGCATCCTCCAATTAGCAATGAGTTACACACAAGAGCTTTTTAATTCAGCTCTGACATCTGATAAATCACTTAATGGAGGAAAATGATAAGTAAAACCGGCATTATTGTGCCAAGTGTATGTCACCACTTTCTCGTTCATTCACCCTTCCACCGGGTGATCTCATGAGTTAGACAGCTCACCCAGTCTGAAGTCTGGGATTCAATGCAATATTAGCAAATACAGAGTGCCAAGGTCCTGGTGAGGTACTCTTGCAGTCTACCCACTGTTGCTTTGCAAGCAAGCAAGCAACAGAGCCAATTTTTCCAAAGGAAATTGAAGAATGATCTGATCAAGGTGCTTAAAACTTTGAAAAACTGTGATATGGAGAGAAGCTATTTCTTCTGCCAAGTAAACTGCGGGGCAGCACATTGGTGCAATGGTAGAATTAATGCCTTACAGCACCAGAGACACGGGTTCGATCTTGACTACGGGTTCTGTCTGTTCGGACTTTGTACGTTCTCCCTGTTTTCTCCGGTTGATCCGGTTTCCTTCCACATCCAAAAGACTAAGGTGGATATTCATCCTCCAGGCCCAAAATACTTATTGCTAACTTCAGCAGATCAAACAGTTCATGGCCAATGACGCTTATAGAGTCATAGATTCATAGCAGGAAGGAACTGCGGATGCTGGTTTAAATTGAAGGTAGACACAAAATGCTGGAGTAACTCAGCGGAACAGGCAGCATCTCTGGAGAGAAAGAATGGGTTACGTTTCGGGTTAGCTTGACCCGAAACGTCACCCATTCCTTCTCTCCAGAGATACTGCCTGGCCCGCTGAGTTACTCCAGCATTTTGTGTCTACCATAGATTCATAGTGTTACACAGCATGGAAGCAGGCCCTTTGGCCCAGCTCATCCATGCCGGCCCAGATATCCATCCGGACCAGTCCCATTCGACTGCATTTGGCCCAAATCCCTTTAAACTTTTTAGAGCCATGTGCTGGTCCAAATATCTTTATATGGTTACATAGTTTAACCTTCCAATTAGTATATTTCCTCATCCACTTGACCTGACACCCAAACCATCACACAAACCAACTCCCCTCCATTGACTCCATCTACACTTCACGCTGCCTCGGCAAGGCCACCAGCATAATCAAGGATGACTCACACCCTGGCCACTCCCTCTTCTCCTCTCTCCCATCGGGCAAGAGGTATAGTGGTGTGAAAACACACACCTCCAGATTCAGGGACAGTTTATTTCCAGCTGTTATCAGGCAACTGAACCACCCTACCACAGTTAGAGAGCAGTCCTGAACTACTATGCACCTCATTTGGAGATGCTCAGACTACCGTATCTTTGATCAGACTTTACTGACTTTATCTTGCATTAAACTTTATTCCCTTTATCCTGTACAGTATCTTTCACTGTGAATGGCTCGATTGTAATCATATATTGTCTTTCCGCTGACTGGCTAGCATGCAAAGCTTTTCACTGTACCTCGGTACACGTCATAATAAACTAAACTAATCTAAGCTAAAGTAAACTAAACTGATCAAGAGGAATAAAATTGTCCATGTTGACCTAATTAAGTCTCCATCCACTTGACCTGAGCAACATAAACAAGATCAATATAGTTGCACAGCATCACATAGAGATAATGTCGGTTAGTAAAAAACATATAAATATTACCATGCAGTGAGGGTGTTTGGATTTACAGAAAAGAAGATACAGAATTCTCTCCTCACCCTGGGTGCAAGAAGGACCTCTTCCCAAAGCCTTCTTCCAACGATGAATGTTTTGTTAATCTTCAACCCATTGATATTTGTTTTAGTTTGTAAGAATAGTACTGTATTTTGGAAACAGAGGCAAATTCATCAGGAAGATAGACACAAAATGCTGGAGTAACTCAGCGGGACAGGCAGCATCTCTGGAGAGAAGGAACAGGTGACGTTTCGGGTCGAGACCCTTCTTCAGATCATCACTCGTCCATTTTCTCCAGAGATGCTACAAAGGAGGTTTTCTGCCCAATGAGAGGAGAACAAAATAACAGACGAAAAAAATCATGAAGAATGGCGCCAAGCACATGACGACTCTTGAATACTGTCTCAGTGTACTTTTCCTATACACAGTACTTAACTATGATTATGCTTATGAATATACTGAACAGTATTCAAAAAGGGAATGTCACTGTACCTCGATGCATGTGACAATAAAGTACCAATGAAATCCTAGGTAAAATTATAATTTCTGTTAGAATTTACTCCTCAGAATAAAACGTGCTCCATTTAAAATACTACTAGATCAAGTAGCCCCCCCCCCCCTCCCCTATTAGGTGACATCTCGTTGGGTCCCATCCCCTCAATGCATGGTTGCGGGGGGGGGTCTGCAGCATCACACACACACACACACACACACACACACACACACACACACACACACACACACACACACACACACACACACACACACACACACACACACACACACACACACACACACACACTAATGTAAAACATGCCCTTCAGCCCACTGAGTGTGTGCTGACTTAAGGAGTAAACTAACGCAATCACAGGGTGAACATACAAACTCCATACTGACCATGCCCGTGGTCAGGATCGAACCAGGGTGAAAGTGCACACCGCCAGACTCAGGAAGAGCTTCTTCTCCTTCCTCTGTTATCAGGTTTCTGAATGGTCCATCCCTTAGCTAGGGTACGGTCCGATTCACCTCTACCCCATTGCGTTCAATGGACTTTGTCCACGGAACTGTGCACTACAATGCTGAGAACTATATTCTGCACTCTATCTTCCCCTTTACTCTATCTATTGTATTTGAGCTTGACTTGATTGCACCGATGTGTAGTATCAGAACATAGAATATAGACCATAGAACAGTAAAGCACAGGAAAGTGCCCTTCATCCGACAATGTTTGTGCCGAACATGATACCTAGCTGAACTAATCTCATATGCACATGGTCCATATCCCTGTATTCCCTACACTTCCATGTGCCTATCCAAACACCTCTTAAATGCCACCATCATAACTGACCAACACCACCTCTGGCAATGCATTCCAGGGCCCCCACTGCTCTCTGTGTAACTGTATCTTGGTACATGTGACAATAATAAATCTGAACCTAAACGCTGGGTGACAGAGTGGCGCAGCAGTAGAGTTGCTGCATTGCAGTGCCAGAGTCCATGGTTTGATCCAGTTTGCACGTTCTCCCTGTGACCTCTGTGGGTTTTCTCCGGGTGCTTTGGGTTCCTCCCACACTCCAAAGACGTGCAGGTTTGTAGGTTCATTGGCTTTAGCACAATTGCAAATTGACCCTAGTGTGTAGGATAGTGCTAGTGTATGGGGATTGGTGATCGGCGCGGACTCAGTAAGCTGAATGACCTCTTTCCACACTGTATCACTAAACTAAAGTAAACTAATTAAAGATTATAAATGATTAACGTTAATCCAAATTATTTCTGCATTTTTTTTTTGCAGCACGTAATATTCTCGGTCGGGGAATCAGTGTGAGGGGAAAAATAGGCGAATGGAACAAGAATGGATAAATTACCTGTTGCAGTCGTGGAACAGAGTTACAAACACCAGGACACTGCACCTCTCCTTTTTTTTCAAAAGTTTTATGTTACGGTCCCTTGTCTGAAATGCTGCCGAGACAGACATTAAAAAAAATCTGAAATAATTTATTCTTTAATTACTCAATTCACAGCTAAGGAAAATCAAGGTGCTCTCTGCACAGTGCTGAAAGAACTAATTGTTCCTTGTAGATTTTCCACCCAAAGTCAAATGTAGAAACAACTCATACCTTAGATGATGTTATAAAGCTACAAGGGGTTTTAAGTCAACACGGACTCTTGTGTAAATTGCACCCATTGTGATTTTTCCAATCAGCGTCATTTTAAATGTCCGTGCTGGACCCTTAGGGATAGCAGTGGGAGGAGAGAAGATTGGGGAGTGCAAGCACTCTCTGAAAATGTGAGACAAAATGTACAATACATGAACATGCAATTCTCCAATTTCAGGTAATTAACCTATCTACAACCCTCCCACCCCCCATCTCCTCCCTGTGCCCCACTTGGATTCACACCCATTTCTCCCCTTACCGTTCAGCCCCCCTCCCCGCCTCATCCCCTTCCACTGATATTCCTTCATCTGGATTCACAATTCTCACCTCTTCCATCCTTATCTCACCCTTTTTGCTTCTTCATTTGCCTTTGTGCAACTGTCTACCTATAAAATACCCCTGCTTGTGTCTACCCACCTATCACTCGCCAAGCTTTGCCCTGCCTTCCTCTCTTCAAGCTTTCTCCCCATGCCCCGCCCACCACCACCATCAATCTGAAGAAGAGTCCTGACCCGAAACGTGCTGTATCCTTTTTTCCAAAGATGCTGCCTGACCCGCTCACTTACCCGCTGAGCTACACTATGTTCAAGCACCAGCAATCTGTGCCAACTATCTGCCAAACAAACTCCTCTCACCTGTATCCACCTATCACTTGCCAAACTTTGTCCAAAAAGCAATCTGAAGAAGGGTCAGGAACCGAAACTTCCACTATTCTTTTTCTCCAGTGATGCTGCCTGACCCACTGAGTTACTTGTGTCCACCTTTTATCCTGCCCTTCCTTTCTTCCAGATTTCTCTCACCCTCCCCACCACAATCAGTCTGAGGAAGGATCATGTCCTGAAACGTCATCTATCCATATTCTCCTGAGATGTTGCCTGACACGCTGAGTTACTCCTGCAGATTTCTCTGAGAATGTAAACCATAATTGCTTTTTCTAATTTATATTTTGCCAACTTCAGTTCATTCAGGGTTATGATGGAGAAAATTTCTGGACAGCTTTGCTAGGTTCTCAAATTACCCTAAAGTGAATTACTTTCCAAAGTGTACTCATTTGCACTCGTCAATTCTGCAGGAAAAGTTTCTTCAAATCAGTTAATTTTAATGTAGAACTGAGTGGAATCTAGGATTCTACTGGAGATGGGAGTCTGTGACCAGAGGCCGTAGCTTCTGAATAAAAGACACACCTTTAGAAAGGAGATACAAAGGAATTTATTTCGTCAGAGGGTGGTGAATTTGTGGAATTTATTTCCACAGACGGCTGTGGAGACTGTCAATGGATATTTGTAAGGCAAAAATTGGATAGATTCTTGATTAGTAAGGTTGTCAGGGGTTATGGTATGAATGGAAGGCAATGGGGTTGAGAGGTGAAAGATAGATCAGCCATGATGGAATGGTGGAGTAAACATGATGGGCCGAATGGCCTAATTCTGTTCGTAGAACTTATGAACTTAGATTTTCATGTTCAAAGACAGGTCAATGGAATCAAAGAGCAATTTAAATTCACCCAGAGGATGCTGGGTGTATGGAACAAGCTACAGTCTGATGGGCCTCGACCCAAAATGTCATCCGTTCCTTCTCTCCAGAGATGCTGCGTGGCCCACTGAGTTACTGCAGCATTTTGTGACTATCTATCAGAAGAGGTAGTTGAGGTAGATACAATAACAGCATTTAAAAGATACTTTGATAGGTACAGTTCATAGACAGCAATGGTTTAGAGGGATATAAACGAAATCCAGGCATATGGAACTCATTTAGATCTAGGTTGGCATGGACGAATTGGGCCAAAGGGCCTGTTTCTGTGCTGAATGACTTTATGACTATAACTCTGACATAACAAATGGAACTAACTCAGGACAATACAGATCGGCATGGATGACTTGGACCGAAGGGCCTGTTTCCATGCTCTATAATTTGAAATCTGTCAGTGCCAGATCTGTCACAGTTTGTTAAGTTTTGCGAGGAGTCAGCTGGTTGGTCTGTCAAAAGAAAAATATTTCTGATTGTGATCCATTACGAAGTCGGACATTAAAGATATTAGGCTTGTGAAGGACAGTACCTGCACCATGAGGGAGATAAAAGATCCAATATATTTTCATATATTTCATGACTTTCGGATCTAACCCAACATTTCACATGAGAAATTGGATCATCAGATGCTAATGAAGCTCCATCTGGTGGTAGGTGAGTGTGGCTGCAGGGTTGATATTTGGTTACATGTTCATATTTAGACTTAGATATAGGTTTATTATTGTTACGTATGCCGAGGTACAGTGAAAACCTTTGGTTTGCATTTTATCCAATAAGATGGGCGACAATGGTAGAGTTGCTACCTTACAACGTCAGAGACCCGGGTACGATCCTGACTACATGTGCTGTCTACACGGAATTTGTACGTTCTCCCTGTAACCGTGTGGGTTTTCTCCAGATGCTCCGGTTTCCTCCCACACTCCAAAGACGTGCAGGTATAGAGGTTAATTGTCTGCTGTAAATTATCCCTAATCTCTAATCAGAGGGGGGTTAACCTGTGGAACTCTTTACCACAGAGATCTGTGGAGGCCAAGTCAGTGGATATTTTTAAGGCAGTGATAGACAAGTTCTTGATTAGAACGGGTGTCAAGGGTTATGGGGAGAAGGCAGGAAAATGAGATGAGGTGGCAGAGATCAGCCATGATTGAATGGTGGAGTAGACTTGATGGGCCGAATGGCCTAATTCTACTCCTATAACTTGTGAACTTCTGTTGAATAGAACTAGTGAATGGGTGAACGCTGGTCAGTGCGGACTCAGTGGGCCGAAGTGCCTGGTGCTGTGCTGTATCTCTGAAGTTTAAAGTCTAAAGAATAAACCTTTACAGTCTTCTTCGCTGTTCATAAGAACATCACTCCATCAATGCAGTCGTCAGAGAGAGGAGATTAAACAGTAAATATTGGCACACCATGTTACCACCCAATCTTTGTATTGTATTGTATTGTATTGTATTCAAATTTATTGTCATTGTCTCAATTAGAGACAACGAAATGAATTTCCCTTTACAGTCAGTATCATAAAAATAAATAAATAATAAATAATAAAACAAATTAAAAATAAAATAGAATTTTTTTTAAAAAGCAAAAAAAAAAGCACAAACACAGAAAGTCCACGACACAACATAACACAATGGCACCAAGGTGAGGAAGGCACCATAGTTCAGCCAGCCTCCCCTCCGATCTTCCCAGATGTTCACCCGTGGTCGGGGCCTTCCGAGCACCCGCAGTCGCCACCCCGGGCGGCCCGATGCTCAGGCCCTCTCGCCGGGCTGATGGAACGCCGACGCCGAACCCCGACGGTGAAAATCCTCCTCAGCGGCCCGGATCTCCCAATCAGCCGCCTCCCACCGGAGTCCGCAGCTCCCGAGTCCGCAGGCCGAGCCGGGCAGAGTCGCAGGACCCCACGATGCCTGTCAGCGCCGCCCGCGTTGGGAGCTCCGCGAACCACAGCTCCAGGATGTCGGTGCCGCAGGCCCAGCACTCCGGGCTCCAGACGGCGATCCCCGGTAAGGCATCGCCAGCTCCGCGATGTATCAGCGCTGTCCCGCCGCTGCTGGACCTCTGGTCGGTCCAGGCAGGAAAGGCCGCGCCAATCCAGTAGGTAGGCCGCTGGGGGGGGGGGGGGCGTGGGGCGAGGACGCGACTCGAATAATAGTCGCGTCCTCTCCAGGAAGTGACTGAAGGACGGTATCCCCCTTACCGTACCCTCTTCCCCCACATTAAAACATTAAAAAAAACATTAAAAAACACACTTCAACATAACAAAAAAAACAAAAAAACAAAAAGATACCGGGCTGAAGGTGGAGGCAGCTGGCACCAGCGCCACCGGAAGTACAACATCAAGGACACCTGACTTGTGCAGATGAGCGGTTCTCTGCTAAGACTTTTAACTTTGGTAGTATGTGGGTCCACTGCCAATAAAATTGCATTAAAACTATTTGCTTGAAGAGAGATGACGGTGGGGATGGGAAGAGGGTGGGTCGTGATTATTAAGTTCTTAAGTTTGAGGAGCAGAATAAGGCCATTTAGCCCATCAAGTCTAATCCGCCGTTCAATCGTGGCTGATCTATCTTTCCCTCTCAACCCCATACTCCTGCCTTTGCCCCATAAACTCCGGACCCCCTTACGAATCAGGTATCTCTCAATCTCCGCCTTACAAATATCCATTGACTTGCCCCGCTCCATTAAACAAGGGGAAGGCCATTTAGGACTGGGATGAGGGAAACATTTTTCACCCAGAGATTTGTGAATCTGTGGAATTCTCTGTCACAGACAGCAGTGGAGGCCAATTCACTGGATGATTTCAAGAGAGAGTTAGATTTAGCTTTTTGAGCTAAAGGAATCAAGGGATATGGGGAAAAAGCAGGAACGGGGTACTGATTTTAGATGATCAGCCATATTGTGCATATGATCATATTGAATGGTATTGCTGGCTCGAAGGGCCGAATGGCCTACTCTATATATCTATGTATCTATTCCCCTCTCACCTTATAGCTATGCCCTCTAGTGTGGGCATATCCACCCTGGGAAAAAGGTTTTGACAGTCAACTCTATCTATGGCTCTCATCATTTGATATACTTCTATTGTGTCCCCTCAGCTTCCGACATTCCAGAGAAATTCCTTTATTTAGTGGGTCTATTTTGATTGTTTGATACTTTGATTGTGCCGAGTTAGTCTTTGGGTCTTTGCAAATTTCACCATCTGTTGCTGAAATTAAAAATCTTCACATTCCAAGCTTAATTCCGAGATATTTTAGTCTATAATTATCGGAAGAGTTGGTTGCCCATCACAGTGTCTTTTTTTAGTGTTAATCTCACCCAGAAGGCAAAGGTCCAACATTCCCCCTGAACACTCCGCCCAACAGATTCCAATTCTAGTCTCTCTCTGTTGCTCCTCTTGACTGAATGACTGTCCCAACAAGGGCCCTATTTTTCCAGGCAATCTAAGCCCTGTCCAACCTCCCTCATCTCGAATCATATTTAGTGCTGGAGGGATGTAGGAAGAAATATTTGAAGGAAAGGAATTTTAACTCCATCACCCAGCAGAAACACATTGAAGCAAAGTTAGAAAACATTGTGCAGAAAATTTTAACTTTGTTACAGCGAAAAGCTTTTTTGTTGTGTGCTGACCAGTCAGCGGAAAGACTGCTGAAGATAGATACAAAGTGCTGGAGTAACACTCTGTGTCTATCACGACAGACTCGGACTCAGATACTATTCGTATGAATGAATTGGCTAGATCCATGCTGTTGGTAGGAAATCATGCTCGCTGAGCGTCAAAATCAGGTCCCTCCTTCTTATTTAGAGAGTTTGGAGATACAGTATGACAACAGGCCCTTCAGCCCTGCGACTCCACACCAACCATCGATCACCCATTTGTACTAGTTCTATATCATCCCACTTTCTCATCCATTCCTGACACAGTAGGGGGAATTTACAGAGGTCAATTAACCTACCAGTCCGCACGTCTTTGGGATGTGGGAGGAAACCGGGGCACCCAAAAGTAACCCACGTGGTCACTGGGGGATGCGCAAACTCCACACAGTCAGCGCCCGAGGTCAGGAATAAGCCCTGGTCTCTGTCGCTCTTGCGATTGTTGTCACTACCAGTGCCCTTCTTTCATACAATATTTTTCCTTCAATCCTCTAAAGGAAGCCTTTGTTCCAACCGAAAGCTCTCATGACTCTGAAGTCAATTGTTTCATCTCGTCACTCAACCAAGGGCTGGATAAACAAAACACATCGTCGTTCCTTATCAGGCCAGAGAATTTTTAATTATGGTGCCTGTTCATCTTTTCCTTCTTATTATGTAGTCCTATTGCAAAATGACTGTTCCCAGGCACCTTATCTTCTCAAGGCCACACTACGTAGCCATGAAATTATCTCCGCAATGCTCTCACCAAATGTCAATCACATGACCATTTTCACTGACTTCTTTGTTTTCATGGTCCCAGCATTTCTCTCTGTCTCTGACTCTGCCCCTGTCTCTGTCTCTCTGTCTCTATCTCTGTCTCTCTCTCCCACTCTCTCACCCGCACTCCTCCCAAAACCTGGCAGATACAAAAAGCTGGAGTAACTCAGTAGGTTATAATAATTTACATTTAAACTAAGCCAATAACCCTACAAACCTGTACATCTTTGGAGTGTGGGGGGGGAAACCGAAGATCTCAGAGAAAACCCATGTGTTCACACTTCATACAGATAGCCCCGTAGTCGGGATCAAACCCGTGTCTATGGCGCTGTAAGTGCTGTAAGGCAGGAACTCTGCCACTGCGCCCATATTGTTTTTTCTCCAAAGATGCTGCCTGACCCGCTGAGTTACTATAGTGTCTATTGTGTCTATTTTCTGTGTAAACCAGCATCTGCTGTTCCTTTCCACACATCCTCCCAAAGCCTGTTGAGAACTTGACATCAAGACTACGATGACATATTAGGGCGTCACAGTGTCACTGCGGTAGACTTGCTGCCTCACAGCGTCAGAGACCCAGGTTTGATCCTGACTGCAGATGCTGTCTGTACAGAGTTTGTACGTTCTCCCTGTGAACGCGTGGGTTTTCCCCGGGTGCTCCGGTTTCTTCCCACACTCCAAAGACGCACAGGTTTGTAGGTTAATTTTCTTCAGGAAGAAAAACTGTAAATTGTCCCTAGTGTGTGGGATAGTGCAAGTGTAGGGGGGTGCTTGCTGGTCGGCGCGGACTTGATCGGCCAAATGGCATGTTTCCGCATAGTATCGCCAAATTCTAAAGTCTATATTAGGCCTCTGCCTGAGGCGGCAAATATTTTTGGTAAGATGAGTTGGGAAAGGCAAGGTGTATGGGCGACGGGAGGGGAGGGTAAATTCCTATTGTCTCCATTGGTCGGTATTTTGTTGACCTTCCAGATTCCAATGCCACAACCTCAGGCATTTTCTTCCTACGTCATGGGAACTGAATGATCATATTACAGTAGTATGGCTCAGATTTCCCTGCCAGTCACTTGCAGTTATTGAGAACAGGAGACAGGCTACAATGGGCCCTGGAGGTAGCTCGACCACAAAGCAAAAACCTGTCTTGTGGAAGGAATTGAATGGCGGGAGAGAGGAGGGAACGGCGTGGATCAAATTTGTTCTGCTTACAAATGAACCAGGGTAGAAGTTCATTCAATCCTTGGATCATTTCCTTGTTCTTTGAAGGCCAGTAATGATTGAGTTCAGCAGATCAATGAAGGAACTGCAGATGGTGGTTTACACCAAAGATAGACACAAAATGCTGGAGTAACAGCGGGACAGGTAGCATCTCAGGAGGGAAGGAATGGGTGGCCCTTCTTCAGACTGAGTTCTGCAGATCTGTCTGAGTTCAGCAGATCCTTTGACCACTGAGTCATAGAGACACAAAGCATGAAAACATGTCCTTAAACCCATTTAGTTCACACCAGCAATCCAAACACCCATTTACAATAATCCTACATTGTTCCTATCGTTCTTTTATTCTCTCCATTTTCCTCTAAATTACCCCCATATTCTATCACTCACCTACACACTAGGGGCAGTTTTCATCAGTCAATTAATCTACCAGCCTACAAGGCTTTGGAGTGTGGGAAGAAACCGGAGTACTATGGTGGCATGGTGGCGTAAGGGTATAACTACTGCCTTACATCGCCAGAGACCTGGGTTCGATCCTGACTAAGGGTGCTGGCCTGAAAGTAAACACTGAGGGAAAATGCATGCGGTCACAGGGAGAATGTGTGCAAACTCCAGACAGACAGCACCCAAGGTCAGGATTGAACCCGGGTCTCTGGAGCTGTGTCGCAGCGGCTCAACCAGCTGCACCACGGCCAATACCAGCCTTCAACCATGCAGTTTACATGCTTAGTATGTTTACAGATGACACCAACATTGGTAATGTATTGCACAGTGAAGGGATTATCTCAGATCACTACAGGATCCAGATGAACTGGGGACGTTGGCCAAGAAATGACAGATGGAGCTTAACTTGGACATGTGCGAGGTGTTGGATTTTGGTAAGGTAAACCAGGGCAGGACTTACTGTATATAGTAAATAGTCAGAACCAGGAGAGTGTTTTAGAACAGAGAAACCTCAGAGTACGCTAACGTAGTTTCTTGAAAGTAGTTATACAGTTAGACAAGGTAGGGAAGAAGGTATTTGACACATCTGCCTTCAACAGTCAGGGTACTGGGAACAGGAGTTTGGACTTTACTTTGCAAGTAGCCCCACTAACCTATATGGTTTGTCCCAGGACCAACCCACCTCGTACTTTGTGGAGGAAGTAACTGCAGATGCTGGATTAAACTGAAGATACACACAAAATGCTGGAGTAACTCAGCAGGACAGGCAGCATTTCTGGAGAGAAGGAAAGGGTAACCGTTTGGGTCCAGACCCATTAGTCTGAAGAAGGGTTTGGACCCGAAATGTCACCCATTTCTTCTCTCCAGAAATACTTCATGTCCCGCTGAGTTACTCCATCCAGCAGGTACACAAAAATGCTGGAGAAACTCAGCGGGTGCAGCAGCATCTATGGAGCGAAGGAAATAGGCGACGTTTCGGGCCGAAACCCTTCTTCAGGTTTCGGCCCGAAAAGTCGCCTATTTCCTTTGCTCCATAGATGCTGCTGCACCCGCTGAGTTTCTCCAGCATTTTTGTGTACCTTCGATCTTCCAGCATCTGCAGTTCCTTCTTGAATACTCCATCCAGCATTTGTGTCCACCTTGCCCTTTGTATAGTTTATGTCATGTGTACCGTTGTACAGTGAAAATGTTTTTGTTGCATGCTATCCAGTCAGCAGAAAGACTACATGTGACTAAACCAAGATGGCCACAGTGTACAGTTGCATGAGAAAGGGAATAACATTTAGAGCAATATAAAGTTCAGTAAAATCTGATTAAAGATAGTCCGAGGGTCTCCAATGAGGTAGATGGTAGCTCAGGACTGCTCTCTAGTTGGTGATAGGATGGTTCAGTTGCCTGGTGACAGCTGGGAAGAATCGGTCCCTGCATCTGGAGGTGTGCGTTTTCACGTTTCTGTACCTCTTGCCTGATGGGAGAGGCGAGAAGAGGGAGTGACTGGGGTGAAAATCATCCTTGATTATGCCCCCATTCTCAAGCAAATAATCACCAGCTTTTGATCCAAAATGTGAATAAAAGACATTCTGCATTGGGATTTTAGCCCAAAGATAATTAATGATCTTAGAGATATGAACAACAGAACATTAAAATAATTGTAAAGCATTTTTTCACAATTGGGATTGTGAGGCAAGACTGCCCTCTGGTGTATGTAATCAAATGAATGGGAAGATAATGAATACAGAGGGAAATATTTGTATTTTGAGGACATTTTGTGACCTTGTCGAGACATATAAAAATCAGAATTCAAACACAAAGTACATGCTATAACTCTAGGATAAGCGCTCAACTATGAAAACCAAGCCCAAAACCAAAGTATTATCCAACTAAATACACCAACTTTCAATAAATGACTCCATATGCAAAAAAAATACCAGCTACCTACATATTAATTCTCTTTTTTTTAAACTAATCCTGTAGGTGCAAGTATATCACCTCCCTTCATTGGTGTTTCATTGAGTTAGGCCCACAACACCTCAGAAAGGCTCAACAGTTGGTTCTGGCATCCCAAAACAACCCCCCCCACCAACATCCCCACCAACACCACCCCCCCCCCCCCCCCCCCCCCCCCCCCACCACCAACATCCCCACCAACACACCCCACCCACCCCACTTCCTCCCTCCAGTTACACCTGGCACCAGATTGCTAACTAAGGTATCCTTACTCCCTGATAACTGCAACTCTAACCTCACTTTAGAACAGTTAAACTCATCTGTTAGGCTAGACAATGGTAAATGGAGAATACCTTTCCCATATAATGTCACGTTACTAAGACACCGTGAAACTCCTAACCACTTCCTAATTTATGAACTAATCAATCTCTTTAACCTTTCCACCTTAGAAATTGGCACTGTTAATGGCCACATCAACCTAGGGAATAGCCCAAACTGCAAACACCACAACTTCAACTTGTCTGGAAGTCCTTACTTCTCTATCCTACCCGTCAGTAACATCCTTTCTAAGTTGTTGAACCTGTTCAGTGTCATCCAACTTCCTGTTATACCACCTACCCAAACTTTTAACTGTTTTCTCCATTAAAACATATTCTGAAGTGCAGCTACTCTAGGATACTCTGGTTATTGTTACAATTGAAAGTGCCTGATACCCGGCTTGCAATATTTACCGAAGATGGACACAAAATGCTGGAGTAACTCAGCAACTCAGTAACTGGAGAAAAAGGATGGGTGGCGTTTCAGGCTGTGACTCTTCCTCAGACTCAATCTTTACCAACAGAACAATTAAACTTTGTGTGGTTCAACATTTGGGGTACCTTGTCAAGAGCAGTCTCCTTCAATGCCAATTACTTTAAATAACATCAATAATACATTTAGTGAACACTGACCAAGAGAAACACAATCGCCCTTCAACTCAGGTGAGGGGAGGTGAGGAGAACAATGAAGGAGCCGGCGGGGGTATTTTGTAACTTTGTCAGTGCCGTACGTGGCAACTATTTGCATACCGTAGGAATGCAAGCAAAGAATTTCACTGTGCCTTGTCACATGTGTCAATAAAGCATACCATTCCATTCCAACTAGGAAGGATGCCCTTAAATTGGAAAGGGTGCATGAGAGATTTGCTAGGATGTTATTTGGACTTGCAACCTTGAGTTATGGCGAGGTTAGCTAGGGTGAGTTTTTTTATTCTTTGGAGTGTAGGAGGCTGAGGGGTGATCTCATTGAGGTGTGCAAGATCATGCATAGGATGGATAATGCTACCGCTGTTTCCAGCCACTGCTCTCCGGATATAGAGTTTTTGACTGTGAAATGCAGGCCATTCTATCTGCCATGGGAGTTTACTGTGGTTAGCATTACTGCTGTATACATCCCCCCCGCAGCCAACACTAAGGAGGCTCTGCGTATTCTCTACCGTTCCATCAGTGAGCTGCAAAGGAATCATCCAGAGGGCGTTGTCATTGTTGCTGGGGACTTTAACCAGGCCAACATGAAGACTGTCCTCCCTCATTTCCATCAATATGTGGACTTTGCTACACGTGGAGAGAATACGCTGGACCGGGTCTACAGCAACATCAAGCAGGCTTTCAGAGCAGTACCCCGGCCTCACCTCGGCTCCTCTGACCACCTCTCTGTAATGCTCATCCCAGCCTATAAGCCCCTTCTGATCAGAGAGAAACCTACTGTGAAGCAGGTTAGAGTCTGGTCTGAGGGAGCTATAGAAGCACTCCAGGACTGCTTTGAGTGCACGGACTGGGACATGTTCAGGACAGCAGCCACTCATAACGAAAACATCAATGTGGATGAGTATGCCATGTCAGTGTCGGGATACATACAGAAGTGCATGGAGGACGTCACTGTCATCAGGAACATCACAACCCGGGCCAACCACAAACCTTGGATTACTGCAGAGGTGCGTGCCATGCTGAAAGCACGAAATGCGGCTTTTAAATCTGGTGATTTGGGAGCTCTGAGAACAGCGAGAGCCAACCTCAACCTGGAAATTAAGAAAGCAAAGCGCGCCCACGGACAGAAAATCCAGGGTTTCTTCCAGGATGATACCAACACCAGGAACATGTGGGAAGGCATCCGGGCCATAACAAACTACAAGGCACCTCAGATGTCTTGTAAGGATGACACAGACTTTCTAAATGAACTAAATAATCATTTCGGCAGGTTTGAGGCACTGAACACCACTACAATGAGGAAATTAGAGCCTCAACCAGGAGAACAGACACTGTCTTTTGAAACTGCTGAAGTCCGCAAAATCCTGGAGGGTATTGACCAGCGAAAGGCAGCCGGACCGGATAACATACCGGGGCGTCTGCTTAGGGGATGTGCCGACCAGCTGGCTCTGGTTCTGACAGACATTTTTAACATCTCCCTGAACCAGGCCATTGTTCCATCATGTTTCAAGACAGCCACCATCATACCAGTTCCCAAAAAGTCTACAATAACCTGCCTGAATGATTACCGCCCCGTAGCACTCACACCAATAATAATGAAGTGCTTTGAGAGGCTTATTAAGCAGCACATGGTCTCTAAACTCCCCTCCAGTTTTGACCCGTTCCAGTTTGCTTATCGCCCGAACCGCTCCACAGAGGATGCTATTTCCTCTGTAGTCCACCTGAGCCTACAACACCTGGAGGAGAGGAACACCCACGTGCGGATGCTGTTTGTTGATTTCAGCTCAGCATTTAACACGATAATCCCCCAGCATCTGGTGAGCAAACTGGCACCCCTAGGTTTCAATACCATACTATGCAACTGGATCCTGGATTTCCTTTCTGAAAGACCCCAGTCTGTGCGGGTGGGGAAGAACACCTCCTCGGTCATCACACTGAGCACCGGCTCCCCTCAGGGCTGTGTCCTGAGTCCGCTGCTCTTCACATTGATGACACATGACTGTGTCGCCAGGTCCACTACTAACCATATCATCAAATACGCGGATGACACAACAGTAGTGGGCCTCATCCGCAATAACGACGACCAGGCATATAGAGAGGAGGTGGAACAGCTCGTGAGCTGGTGCAGCAGGAACAACCTTCTCCTAAATGTGAACAAAACCAAGGAGATTGTCGTCGATTTCAGAAGGAAAATTCAGCCCAGTCACACTCCACTTTGCATCAACAACTCAGCAGTGGAGCAGGTGAAAAGGATCAAGTTCCTGGGGGTGCATATAACGGACACCTTAAACTGGTCCACAAACATTACATCTCTGGCAAAACGGGCACAGCAGCGGTTGTACTTCCTCCGCAGGTTGAGAAGTTTACACCTCCACCCTCCCATCCTCGCCACTTTCTACAGAAGCACAATTGAGTCGGTCATGACCAGCTGCATCTCTACGTGGTGCGGCAGCTGTACAGCTGCGGACTGGAAGTGCCTTCAGAGAGTGGTGAGGACAGCGGAAAAAATCATTGGGACTTCTCTTCCTTCAATCATGGACATGGGGTACAAGCGCTGTCTGATTAGAGCTAAGGGCATTACCAGAGCCCCCACACACCCACAATTCGGACTGTTTATACTGCTTAACTCTGGGAGGAGGTACCGCAGCATGAAGAGCGGGACAACCAGGTTCTGCAACAGCTTCATCCCCCAGGCCATAAGATTACTGAACAATCAACAAAACCGAGGCTAGAACTTTTTAAATATCGACACTTTTTAAAAAAAACTTTTTATATATATTTATTTTACAGAACCATGCACATGAGGCATTTTTATGGACGCACCTAGCACTTTTACTTTTGCTATTTACCTGATTGGAGAGTCAAATGCAACGAAATTTCATTCAAGGTGCACTGTGTCTAGGTGTATATCTGAATGACAATAAAGTTTTCATTCATTCATGAAGTGAACATCTTTTTCCCAGGCTAAGGGATTCTAAAACTAGAAGCTTAGGCTGAAGGGGAAAGCTTAGGCTTAAGGGGAGAGGGGAAAGGGGATTTAAGTGGATTTTCAGGGGTTTGCTGGCTCTGCACTCCGCTCTGGATCACTTGGACAACAAAAACTCATACGTCAGGCTGTTATTCATTGATTACAGCTCGGCATTTAATACAATCATCCCCTCCAAGCTGGTAACCAAACTCGCAGAACTGGGTCTCTGCCGATCCCTCTGCAATTGGATCCTCGACTTCCTCATTCACAGACCACAGACTGTTCGTATTGGTGGAAATGTGTCAGACTGTATAACAATCAGCACGGGACCACCTCAAGGCTGCGTGCTCAGCCCCCTGATGTACTCACTCTATATTCATGACTGCATAGCTGGTCATAGAGCGAACTCCATCATCAAGTTCGCTGACGACACCACTGTTGTGGGACGTATCACTGATGGGGATGAGTCAGAGTATAGAAGAGAGATCGAGCGACTGTCCAAATGGTGTCAGCACAATAACCTGGCCCTCAACACCAGCAAAACCAAGGAACTGATTGTGGACTTTGGAAGGAGTAGGATGGGGACCCACAGTCCCATTTATATCAATGGGTTGATGGTTGAGAAGGTCAAGAACTTCAAATTCCTGGGAGTGCACATCTCTGAAGATCTTTCCTGGTCCGAGAACACTGATGCAATTATTAAGAAAGCCTCTAATTTCTGAGAAGATTACGGGGAGACGGTTTGTCAAGAAGGACTCTCTCTAACTTCTACAGGTGCACAGTAGAGAGCATGCTGACCGGTTGCATCATGGCTTGGTTCGGCAACTTGAGCGCCCTGGAGAGGAAAAGATTACAACAAGTAGTAAACACTGCCCAGTCTAACATCGGCTCTGACCTCCCTTCCATCGAGGGGATCTATCGCAGTCGCTACCTCAAAAAGGCTGGCAGTATCATCAAGGACCCACACCATCCTGGCCACACACTCATCTCTCTGCTACCTTCAGGTAGAAGGTACAGGAGCCTGAAGACTGCAACGGCCAGGTTCAGGAATAGCTATTTCCCCACAGACATCAGGCTATTAAACTTGGCTCAGACAAACATTAATAGCCATTATCTGTTATTTGCACTTTATCAGTTTATTTATTCATGTATGTATATATTTACATAATGGTACTAGACTAAGTGGGACCCGTTGGATCTCAACATCACAAGGGAGGGCTGGTCACCAACGCAATATTCCACCTCTCCACCAATTCCAATACTGCTCACCAGTGGGGGGGGGGGCTGTCTGTTGTGCTAGTATGGGTGTTGCGGGCCGAAGGTACTGGTTTCCAGAGGGCTAGTATAGACATTGTGGGCCGTATGGATGCTTGGGCAGGCATCCAACTGTTGCAACGATTTTAAAAGCCAAGTCAAGGCAAACAATTGGGCTCCAGACACCCGACAACCAAAATTCATTTTGTGAACACAAACTTGTTAAAAAAGGCGAGGCAAACAATTGGGCTGCAGACACCCGACAACCAAAATTCATTATGTGAACCCAAACTTTTTAAAAAGGGCTGCAGCCACTTTACAGCCACATCGAGGGGACTCACCGTGGAGTAGACGTGCGTTCAGTGTTATTCGCAGCTCAGAGAGCCGTGACCCTCTCGCTTCCTGGGTCTGGCAGAGACTGAGTGAGGCACGACACTTTCTGGTTTTATAGTCCCTCCCCCTGCCGCCAGCGGGGGCAGCAGAGAGAATGGGGAATTTTGTAAAAACATTAATATCTCTCTCATTTTTCATCGACGGAAAAAATCCTCCGCACTCATACGGCAGAGGGGGGGCTCTGAGTGAGGTGGCCAAATATGACAGCCGTAGGTGGTGCCGTTCTCTCGGAAATCGCAGCACAGTCGGCCAAAAGCGGTGAAGATCAGAGATTTAGTAATATAGAAATGGACACACTGATCTGTTTTGTAGTCATGCCTACTATGTTCTGTTGTGCTGAAGCAAAGCAAGAATTTCATTGTCCTATCTGGGACACATGACAATAAACTCTCTTGAATCTTGAATTTTGAATGAGTTACCGGAGGAAGCTATAGAAACAGATATACTTACAACTTTTAAAAGACAATTGGGTAGATATATGGATAGGAAGGATTTGGAGTGATATAGACCATTGCAGGCAAATGGGACTAGCCCAGTAAGCCAATTTTGCATTGACAAGCTCGGCCAAAGGGCCGGTTCCTGTACTGTTTGAATCTTTTCAACAAGTATGGAAAGAGCAGATTTGCATTTTTCAAACATTCTCCTGTTGAATTTGGTCATGACAAGGCCCTGGGGTGGAGGAGAGGAGATTAGGAATAGCTTGGGAGCCATGTTCATGTGTGAGTCATTAATGTAGAAGTTGTGAATTGGGAAGAGATTTTAGGAAATAACAGGGTTGAGACTTGGGGTAGTGATTAGGATTCCACAAAGTGGTTACAAACAAGGTGGCAGATAAAAGTTAATCCATACTAGTGTGAGGCCATGCATTTTGGGACATCACATACCAGCAGGACATAGACGGCAAAATGGTCAGGATATTAGAAGTGTTGATGCACAAAGGGATTTTGCAAGTTCATAGTTTCCTGAAAATAGGATGGGAAAGAAGGCGTAAGACTTGCTTGCCATCACACATCAAAGCATTGAGTATGAGTTGGGATGGATAGTTACTACTCTACAAAACATTAGTCAGATAACACTTGAAGTATTGTATACTGTTCTAGTCGCCACATTACAGGAACGATATTGCAGGGAATGGAGGTATTGGTTTATAGGTCGTTATTGGATAGGCTAGGATTAATCACATTGGAATGTAGGAGGCTGAGAGGTGACCTTGCACTTGAGGGAAGTCTAACACGGGAGAGCATAGGTTTAAGGTGAGAGGGAAGCAATTTAAAGGATAACTGAGATACAGGTTTTTCACACAGAGGGTCATGATTATGTGGAACGAGATGTCAGAGGAAGTGGTACAATTACAGCTTTTAAAAGGCATATGAACATGCATAGGAAAGGAGCAGAGGGGTCTAGTGCAGACAAATGGGATTAGCATAGAAAGGCATCATGGTTGGGGTAGACGAGATGGAATGAAGGGCTTGTTGCTGTGCTGTCCAACTATGACTCACTCTATGACTCACTGGCAATAGATGTCCATTCATGGCCAATAGCGCCACCTGCTGCCACTTGGCAATAGTGCTGGAATGGAAAAACACTTTGTGTTTATTTTTCAATTAAATAATGAATTCAGCCAGGCATCTACAATGGTGATCATGAAACTACAGGATTGTACGAAGAATCTATCTGGCTTCCATAAAGGACATGAATCATCTAGTCCCCCAAACTCACTATTAGGGAACTATGGACACAGCCCAGACCATCACACAAAACAACCTCTCTCCCAGATAAACACAAAATGCTGGAGTAACAGTGGGACTGACAGCATCTCTATAAAAAAGGAATAGGTGAATGTTTGGGTTGAAACCCTTCTTCAGACAAGGGGGAGGGAAACTAGAGGTATGGGAAGGTTCTGAACCATTGGTCGATGTGGGCAAGTTGGGCATAAGGACCTGCTTCCACTCTGTTTGACTCCATGTGTCTATGAGTTTGACAAAGTGAATTCATTTAAAATAATTTGAAGTCTTTTTATAATTGTTGTTCTCCACTGCATCGGATCTCTGGTGGAGACTCCATGACCCTGTGACTGTTATGCATTTGCAGTTGAGGTTCAGTACCTATGCCTCACTCAAGAGCACCGTGAGAATGAGATTACCGGGTCATTTATGAAGATACTATTTGTAGAAGCCAACTATGTTCAAATTGACAGCTGTGTTCCAGGGATGCTGCCTGGCCCGTTGAGTTACGGCAGCATTTTGTGTCTGTCTTCTATGTGGTACTCGAAGTTGGCGGATTAGAGTTCACAAACTGTCATATTCCAATAAGGTGGAAGTACTGTATAAGGAAGGCAAGATATGAGAATGTTCGAACCAGAGAGGTTGTGAATTTGGTCAAAAATAAAAAAAAACGTATGCAAGGTTCGGAAAGATGCAATAAGCTAAGGCCTGTGAGGAATAGAAGGAAGCAGAAAGAACTCAGGCAGGCAATCAGAAGGCCAAAACTATGTGGCGAAAGAAAATCTCAAGGACCGTGAAAGTACATAGGAGTGAATTTATGCTTCAAGTCAGAGGATGTAGCAAGATACTAAACAATATTTTGCACTGTGTTCAACAAGCAGAAGCGCACTGAAGACAGTGTGATCATTCGGGGAAATAGTAATATGTTATGGAAGGAACTGCAGATGCTGGTTTACACCGAAGATAGACACAAAATGCTGGAGTAACTGAGTTTATCCAGCATTTTGCGTCTATCTTCCACTAATATGTTAAAGGCAGTTTCAGATCAAGAGCAGGCTGTTGAAGAGCATTATGGTGACAAAAGGCAGTGCATGTAGGTGCTGGGTGAGAGAGGGTGATGAAAGCTTGGAACCAAATTGGCTTGGGGAGATGCAAGGACAAGAGAGAGTTAGATTTAGCTCTTAGGGCTAAAGGATTCAAGGTATATGGGGGAAAAGCAGGAACGAGTTACTGATTTGAGATGATCAGACATGATCATATTGAATGGCGGTGCTGGCTCAAAGGGCCGAATGGCCTACTCCTACACCTATTTTTCGATGTTTCTATGTTTCTATGTGTTTCCAGTGTTACCGAAACAACTGGATATGAGAGGATGTTGCCTCTAGTTTAGTTTAGCTTAGAGATACTACGCGGAAATAGGCCCTTTGGACCACCGAGACTACACTGACCAGCGTTCCAGGAACATTAACACAATCCTACACGCACCAGGGACAATTTATACCAACACCAAGCCAATTTACCTCCATACCTGTACGTTTTTGGAGTGTGGGAGGAAACCAAAAATCTCAGAGAAAACCCACGCAGGTCACGGGGAGAACGTGCAAACTCTGTACAGACAGCACCCAGAGTCGGGACTCTGGTGCATAAAAAGTTGTAAAGCAGCAACTCTACTGCTGAGCCACTGTAGTGGGAGAGTCCAGGATAGAGGGCACAGCCTCAGAACAAAAGGACACCTTTAGAACAGAGATGATGAGGAATTTAATTTGTCAGATGGTGGTGAATCTCTGGAATTCATTGCCACTGACGGCCGTGGAGGCCGTCAATGGATATTTATAAGGTGGAGATTGACAAGTTCTAGATTAGTACGGGTGTCAGGGGTTAAGGGGAGAAGGCAGGAGAATGAGGTTGAGAAAGAAAGATAGATCAGCCATGATTGAATGAGAGCAGACTTGATGGTCCAAATGGCCTAATTCTGCTCCTAGAACATGAACTTGTAGTTGGGGCATCTTGGTTGGCATAGGAAAGTTGGGCCGTAGGGCCTGTTTCCATGCTGTACGTCTAGTTCATAAGTTCATAAATTCTAGGGGCAGAATTTGTCCATTCATCCCATCAAGTCTACACCACCATTCAATCATGGCTGATCTATCTTACCATCTCAACCCCATTCTCTTGCCTTCTCCCCATAACCCCTGATGCCTGTACTAATCAAACCATTGTCACTCTCCACCTTAAAAATATCCATTGACTTGACCTCCACAGCCAGCCTCCATAGCCAGCCTTGACCTCCACAGACAATGAATTCCCTCACCACCCTCTGACTAAAGCAATTTCTCCTCATCTCCATTCTTCTCCTAGAACTTTTGGACATCTGGACAACAGCTCCACCCAAGCACTTTGTTGACTCGAATGTGGATTAGGATGTCCCATCGCCTGTGTCGACATATTACTTGCAATGCTTAGTTCTGCCGCTCCCTTTTCCAGCCTTCTTCCAATCCCCCCCCCCCCCTCCCACAATCAGCCTGAAGAAGGGTCTTGACCCAAAACACTACTTATGCATGTTCTCCAGAGATGCTGCCTGACCTGCTGTGTTACTGCAGCATGCTGTGTCCTTAGGATGTCCTGTGTTTGTGAAAGGTATCATATAGTTGGAAGTTTTCCTTTATTGAGTGTGAAATATTTGTACACAACATTGGAACATATAACTTAGAAAATTCAGCATAGAACATAGAACAGTACAGCACAGGAACAGGCCCTTCGGCCCACAATGGCCATGCTGAATATGATTTCAAGGTAAACTAATCTCATGTGCTTGCACATAATCTGTTTCCTTCCATTACTTAAATATCCATGTTCCCATTAAAAAAACTCTTAATTCCCACTGTCATAGCTGCTTCCACCACCACTCCTGACAGCCCATTCCAGACACTCACCACTCCCCATCTTTCTCCTTTAAACTTTGCTCCCTCCCAATTTAAAGCTATGCGTGCTAGTCTTTGACATTTACACCCTTGGATAAAAGGTTCTGACTGTCTATCCTATCTACGCCTCTCAAAATTCAATGTTATTCTATCAGGTCTCCCCTCAGCCTCTGACACTCCAGGGAAAACAATCCAAACTTGTCCAACCTCTCCTTGTAGCTAATACCATCTAATCCAGGCAAGGAAAGGAATGCTGTCTGGAACCTTCACTTAGCTGCTAATTACTGTGGTCACGCAGTGAGATCTCATGTGACCCACGAGAAGACACACGCTAGACTCTTTCCATGAACAGCAAAAACAAAAAAAAAACTCAAAGTCCTGATTATGTGCAGGACCCACCCTGTTCTACCCGTGATGGGACTGTGGAAAGCCTTAGGCTTCCAGTTGTTTATCTTTCAGATCCAAATTCCATAAATGAGAAAGGATTACTATTAACCAACAAACCAACCAGACAATTGGCAAAGTGTTTCAATGGTGAAGTCATGTCTGAAGTAAAATATATATATTTTTGGCTGTACTTTTCCTTTCTTCTATGCATTAAGTTCCTCACTTACGCTGACTTACATTGTCTCATGGCCCACAGAGCGAAATTTTAAAGTACTGAGGAGGGCTCTCGATCCAAATCGCTAGCTGTCCATGTTCTCCAGAGATGCTGCTTGACCTGATGAGCTACTCCAGCACTTTGTCTCCTCTTCATTACCTTCCTTGCCCTCACTCTTCCCTATCATTACAAACCTTAGGTGTCCTTGTGACCTTCCAATTAGTTAAGAGTCAAGAGTGTTTTATTGTCATATGTCCCAGATAGAACAATGAAATTCTTACTTACGGCAACACAACAGAATATGTAAACATAGTGCACTGTAAACATAGTACACTATAAACAATATAAAAAACAATATAATAGTTAAGAATTGCCTTTAAATTTGATTAAATGAATGAGAGTTATTACGTGATACAGCCTTTCAGCCCGACTTGGCCATGCCAACTGATGCCCATCTAAGCTAGTTCCACTTACCCGTGTTTGGTCCTTATCCCTCTAAACCTTTCCTATCCATGTACCTGTCCAAGTATCTTTTAAGTGTTCAATGGTTTCTCAATGGTTCAATGATTTCTTTAATGGCAAGTGTTCCAGTTACAGTGAAATACATTGTATGTATACAGCTCAGCAAAACTATCCCCGTGCATCAGCAGTATCACCCTAGTCAGTACAGAATGTCCAGAACAGGCCACTGAGCCGATATGAAAAAGGAGCCACTTTGGCACTATTTTACAGTCCAAGCTGTTGCTGGCCATGAAGGCATGTTCCACAGGCAAGAGTTAGGGGTCAAGTTCGTCAGGTCAAAATCAGGAGTCAAAGGTCAGGAATGAAAATCAGGAGTCAGGAATATTTAATTGTCAAATGCACCGGGAACAGGACAAAGACATTCTTACAATCACCACCTCACCAAACCTAGGGGCCACCTGTTGTCCGGGTGGCTGATGATGGTGGATTTTCTTCTCTGGAACACCTCAGGGAAACAGATTTGTTTCAGTGCAACAATCCAGAGGCTACACAGTCATCAATATTTGTTTTTTATACCAGATATATCTACTTTTATTGAAATGCTTTAGTCGCTGTGATGGATTGAAACTTGAGTGTTTGGATTACTGTTCCAGGAATTTCACCGGTATAATGCTATGGAATTATCTCCTTAAACTTCTTCACCTTACTCTCTCTCCCTTTGGGCCCTGCACAAAAACTTAAATGTTGGTCACCGTCCTAATTTAATTGCCCTGGGACTTTTTCACCTTGTTAAAATTTCGATATGAAAGCAAAATGATGTTGCTGTAATGATATCCCTTTGGTGTGTGTCTATTTTTGGAAGAACATTCAGCTGTGAAGCTACCCTTTGCCATGTTTTTCTGTGCTATATATAAATGTACGTAGCTGTTGCTTTTCCAAATCATGTCGTGCTCAAAGCCTGTTACCTCTACTGTAATGCTGCGGCCAGTTGGTGCTGTTCCTTGCCCCATGTCTTGCTATTGCCTACCATTAAAATTTGCTTTCCTTTCTTACTTTCCGTTGAGAAGAATGTTCCCATTCCCGGGACCTCTCCTTTAATGGTTTGAGGATTTAACAATGTTTATAAGATCAACTCCGATCTATTTTAGGTGCCTTATTTATGAGGTGATAAACATATTTATTACCTCCCCCTCCCGCCACTTTACTGGACTTTATCTTGCACTAAATGTTATTCCTTTGATCCTGTACACTGTGGACTGCTTGATTGTAATCATGTATATTCTTTCAGCTGACTAGAGAGCATGCACCAAATAGCTTTTCACTGTACCTCAGTACACAAGACAATGAACTAAACTAAGCACATAAGCACACACGTAGAGATTACATACATCTAAGGATAGATAGCATGTGGCAATCAGACAAGAAGGTATAAGCCAAAAATTTGTGTCATGCTTTCAAATTATATAATGTCCCAAAAATATTTAAATCACCGAAGTGCTTTTAAGAATGTTCTCTATGATATAATGTCAAATATACTGTGGACAGCTTGATTGTAATCATGTACAGCCTTTTCGTTGACTGGATAGCGCGCAATAAAGACGATTTTCACTATACCTTGATACACGTGACAATAATACACTAAAATAAACTAAATATGGACCCAAAATGCTGGAGTAATTAAACGGGTCAGGCAGCATTTCTGGAGAGAAGGAATGGGTGGCGTTTCAGATCGAGACCCTTCCTCAGACCGTGTCAGGGCTCTCAGTTTAAAGAAGTGTCTCGACCAGAAACATCACCCATTCCTTTTCTCGAGAGAAGCTGTAAACCAGCATCTGCAGGTCCATCCTAAATTAAACTTAGTTCTCAGTTCAGTTCAGTTCTCAGTTCAGTTTTATTTGTCATATGTAGGTTAACACAGGGTCAACGGTACAATGAAATGTGTTTGACAACTTACTTCCATTCCAGTTTTATAGGTTCTGAGGAGGCTGATGAAGTCAAAATGGGAACTGTGGAATCTTCCACAGAGGAGTACATTATTGAACCTGTTGCACTGACCTCCTGGTTATCTCTTCCCCTGACGCAGTTTGGAATAGTGTGTCTGTTTTGGGAGCCCGCTATAAGGCCTGTGAGTGACATGGCTGCCAAATTAACTGACTGAGTGTAACTGGAGCCTCTGGTCTGGGGCCTGTGGGAGGACACTCACATTTGGCTCAGTGAAGCTGAATGACTTTGCTGAGACATCATTGCTCCTATCGTTCCAGTCAGCGATGTACCTGCTGTAAGTAGCGCTGGTCCTCACCTTTCCCCCGGCCACCAGCAGCCTGGAGTCGTCAACTCACCTGGATTCCAGGCCCAGCTGCGGACCGAGTGTCTGAAGTAGGGCCTCAACCCGAAATCTCACCTATCCATGTTCACCAGCAATGCTACCTGACACTCTGAGTTACTCAAGCACTTTGCATCCTTTCATGCATTAACCAGTAACTGCAGATATTTGTTTCTAATACAATGATAATCCCTGTCTTGGTTATAACAGACAATCGGCAATAATGGACACCATCCCGCCCCCCCCCCCCCCCCCCCTTTATGGTCCATTATAACAAGGGTTTAATTCATTTCTTTAATGTCCAGAAATCTATTAGTTTCCACGTTATTCAAACTCGGTGGTTGAAACTCCACAGCCGTCCGGAATAGAGAATTCCAATGGTTCACCATTCTTACATTATCTTCCCATTTCTGCCCTAAATAGTATGTCTCTTATTGGGAGGTGCTGACCCCACTCTAGACACCTCAGCCAGAATACCCGCTCTCCATCCATCCATTTGGTCGAGCCTTGTTATAGGGTTTGATCTTTCAATTAATTTTCTTCTCTGCTTAATTCCGTGGTCCTGGAGTTATATAGCACTGAAACAGGCCCTTTAGCCCAACTGATCCATGCTGATATCTCCACCTATTCCAAACCATTGTCCAGATTCTGCACATCTGCTTTGAAAGTACATTTTATTTAGGAATACAGACCGAAACTGACCACTGCAGCGGTATGAATATCGATTTCTCTAATTTCAAATAACCCCTGTATTCCCTCTATTCCCTCTCTCACCGTCACTCCCCCACCCTAGTCATCCTGCTAGTTTCATTGATGGCATCTCTTTCGTTATCACCTCCTCCGCAGCCAACAATGTTTAGTTTAGTTTTGAGATATAGTGTGGAAACAGGCCCTTCAGCCCACCGGATCCGTGCCGACCAGCGATCCTCACACATTAACCCTATCCTACACCCACTAAGGACAATTGACAATTTTAAAAATGGTCGTGAAATCTTTTTGTCTCACACCGTCTGTTTAAATCTCTGACCTTTGTCCCAACCATCCGCCATTCACAACCTCCCTCTCACCTATGTTCACCCATTACCGTCTACGATATGTCCTGTCTCTCCACTGTCTATCCCCCCCCCCCCTCCTCTCTCTACATCAATCTGAAGAAGGATCCCAACCCTAAATGTCACCTTTAGACTTTAGCGATAAAGTGTGGAAAGTGGTCCTTCGGCAAACTGAGTCCACCAGGAATCACCCCCCGTACACTAGCAGTATCCTACATGCGAGGGCAATTTACAATTTTTACCAAAGCCAATTAACTTACAAAACGATGTCTTTGGAATGTGGGAGAAAACCAGAGCATCTGGAAAAAACCCATACAGTCACAGAGAGAACATACAGACTCCGTACAGACAGCACCTGTAGTCAGGGTCGAACCTTGATCTGGCGATGTAATAATAATAATAATAATGGATGGGATTTATATAGCGCCTTTCTAATACTCAAGGCGCTTTACATCGCATTATTCATTCACTCCTCAGTCACACTCGGTGGTGGTAAGCTACTTCTGTAGCCACAGCTGCCCTGGGGCAGACTGACGGAAGCGTGGCTGCCAATCTGCGCCTACGGCCCCTCCGACCACCACCAATCACTCACACACATTCACACACAGGCAAAGGTGGGTGAAGTGTCTTGCCCAAGGACACAACGACAGTATGCACTCCAAGCGGGATTCAAACCGGCTACCTTCCGGTTGCCAGCCGAACACTTAGCCCATTGCGTCATCTGTCGTCCGATGTAAGGCAGCAACTCTACCGTGTTCTCTTTATCATGCAGAAGGTGATTTGTATATGGAGCACGTTTGCTGAGGATGTGGTAGAAGTGGGTACAAATATAATAATAAAATACTTTTGGACAGATACCGGGATAGGAAAAGTTTAGAGAGATATGGTGCTAGTTCAAGTGGACAATGTGGTTGGCATGGAGTTACATTGCAGGTAAATATACCCTTCAGCCCAATTTGTCCATGCATGGATGAGTTGGGCTGAAGATCCTTTCTCTATGGTGCATAACTCCATGGCTATTTGACGAGGAAATTGAATACCTAAAAAAGGGTCTAAAGACATGTAGATAGGATCAGATGTGAGACAAAGAACTGCAGATGCCAGAATTTTGAGCAAAAAGCACAAACTGCTGGAGGAACTCAGGCAGCATCTCTGGAGTACACGGATAGGCGACATTTTGGGTCAGGATGCAGAAAGGTCCCAAACCAAAGCATAGCCAGAAAAAGTGGTGATTCTTGTGTACTGACTCAGTGTATTTCTACTGTCTTACACTCTACTGTCTTACACTCTTATGCTTAGTATGATTGTGCCTAGTGTACAGTAGGACCAGAGGACATAGGTTTAAGGTGAAGGGGGAAAAAATTAATAGGAATCTGAGGGGTAGCTTTTCCACACAGGGTGGTGGGTGTATGGAACAAGCTGCCAGAAGAGGTAGTTGAGGCAGGACTATCCCAACATTTTAAGAAACAGTTAGACAGTTACATGGATAAGACAGGTTTCGAGTGATAGGACAGGTTCCGTGCGACCACATGGGTTTTCATCCGGTCCTCCGGTTTCCTCCCAAAGATGTGCAGGTTTGTAGGTTAATTAGTTTCCGTAAATTGTCCCTAGTGTGTACGAAAGAACTTGTATACGGGATGATTGTTGGTCAGTGCAAACTCGGTGGGCCGAAGGACCTGTTTACACACTCCATCTGCAGTACCTGTTTACACACTATATCTCTAAACTAAACTAAACCTCCTTGCCCGAGGTCAACTGTTGCCCGCTCCCATTTGTCCTGGTTATTTCCTCACTTCCAGTTTCTCCCCCCAACTAGTCAGTCACCAACTCCAAACGTCACCTATCCCTGATCTCCAAAGATGCTGCCTGACCCGCTGAGTTACTCCAGCACTTTGTATCTATCTTTGGTATAAACCAGCATCTTTATAGAAACATAGAAAATAGGTGCAGGAGTAGGCCATTTGGCCCTTCAAGCCTGCACCGCCATTCAATATGATTATGGCTGATCATCCAACTCAGTATCCTGTACCTACCTTCTCTCCATACCCCCTGATCCCTTTAGCCACAAGGGCCACATCTAACTCCCTCTTAAATATAGCCAATGAACTGGCCTCAACTACCCTCTGCGGGAGAGAATTCCACAGATTCATCACTCTCTGTGTGAAAAAAGTTCTCCTCATCTCGGTCCTAAAAGATTTCCCCTTTATCCTTAAACTGTGACCCCTTGTTCTGGACTTCCCCAACATCGGGAACAATCTTCCTGCATCTAGCCTGTCCAACCCCTTAAGAATTTTGTACGTTTCTATAAGATCCCCCCTCAATCTTCTAAATTCTAGCGAGTACAAACCGAGTCTATCCAGTCTTTCTACATATGAAAGTCCTGACATCCCAGGAATCAGTCTGGTGAACCTTCTCTGTACTCCCTCTATGGCAAGAATGTCTTTCCTCAGATTAGGAGACCAATGCCAATGGTTATTTATAGCTCACACTAGACCCCCCCTCCCTATCTAGAGAAGGGCTAGTATGGGCCATAAAGGACCGAGTGGCCTATTTCTCCACTGCAATCCATCTCAGCCACTGTCTGCTCCGCAGTGATTGAGAGGAGGCGAGAGTAGGGCCAGTGCAGGTGAGGTTGCAGAGGCTGCTGCTGCGGCGGCAGTGACTGACTGGAGGAGCGAGCACCTGAGCGGCGCTGTGATCAGCTGCAGGGGGAAGCTGGCCGGCCGGCCGGGCGGTGCAAGGGGCTGCTACAGCCACTCTCTACTCAGCCGCCGCTTCTGCAACAACAAGCCACCAGCAGCAGCAGCAGTCTGCAGGTTCCACAACCCCGCATCCCATTGCAATGGCTTCCGGACTGTTGGTGAGCAGCAAACCTTCTCCTAATCGCGGGGTTTTATTTTACAGACGCATTTATCCTGATTAGTGCACCGCCCGCTGCTGTGTATTGAGGACAGCTTGTTAACACAGCCAGGCTGATCTGTACGGTTTAATGCACCCTTCTATGTATTGTGCTTTTGGGACGTTATTTAATTTAAATGGCAAAATATGCGTCGGCATTTAACGGTCTGGGAACGGGGGTCAATTGATTGCAGGGGTTGGTAAACAATAACATAGGCGTGCAAGCATTTGTTGTTGATTTAATATTGGTTGTCGGCATAAATTTCTGCATCCCTTCTCTAAGATTTCGGGTTGGTTGTCCTTGCACCAGCTCACAGTCTCCTGCATTGTGCTGTATCACCCAGGGTATTAATTAATGTTCGACAATGCCCGCTGGAGAATTGTTAGGTTGTCATTTCTGCCAGTCGTTTACCTGGAACACTGTGATGGGTAAATCTCACCCTGTCTCTTGGGATTGAGGTGAATTGTTTCTAATTACGTTCTAAGGGTTGTTGTTGAGGCCTGTGAAGGGAAAATCTGCCATTCTCCAAACACATGAGGCTGAGGAAGGACCTCAGGCGTGACCTGCAGCAAGAAAACAGGCCATTTGGCCCATCGAGTCCCTGCCAACTCATTAATCCATGTGAATCCCAATTTTATTCCCATCAACTCGCGTTTTGGGTTGAGACCCTTCTTCAGAATGTCCACCTTTGATTTAAGCCAGCACCTGCAGATCTTTCCTACACACAATGTTCCCAGGTGCCACTTACACACGAGGGAGTGATTTACAGAGGCCGATTATCCTTCAAACCCACACGGATGTGGGAGGAAACCTGAGCACCCGGAGGAAACCCACGCGGTCACAGGGAGAACGTGCAATCTCCACACAGACAGCACCCTGTGGCCAGGATCGAACCTGGGGCTCCAGCACTACAAGACAGCAGCTCTACCAGTTGCGTTACTATACCTGAGGGATATATTTTAAAAGAAGAATGAGAGGCGTGGGTGTAGGGTAGACAGCAAAAAACATTCTCCCCATGTTGAATTGTTGAAGACAAGGGCATAGTTGAAGTTGAAGAGTAAGATGTTTAATGTGGGATCTGAGGAAGAATAATTTCAACCAGACAATCGTGGTTGCACTTCTTGAGGAGGTGAGGGAGGCAGGTATACACACAACATTTAAGAAGCATTTAGGAGGGAACCAAATTGTTAAGACTGTGGTGCAGCTGGTAGAGCCTCTGTCTCACAGCACCAGGCACCCGGGTTTGATCCTGACCTGGGGTGCTGTCTGTGAGGAGTTTGCACGTTCTGCCTGGGGGTTTCTTCTGGGTGGTCTGGTGTCCCTCCCCCCACCCCCCCCCCCCCCCTTCATCGCAAAGACGTGCAGGTTTGTAGGTTAATTACCCCTATTGCATCGGGAATGGATGTGAAAGTGGGATAACATTGATCTAGTGGGAACGGGTGATCAATGGTCGGCGTGGACTCAGTGGGCAGAAGAGCCTCTTTCCATGTCGTATCTCCAAATAAAGTGTTGATCAATGGGATCAGTGTGGAATAGGTACTTGATGGTTAGCATGGACGTGTTGGGCTGAAGGGCCTGTTTCTGCGCAATAGAAAGGAAGTTCCCTGCTTATGATGGATGGTACCGTGGCTCAGGGGTAGAGTTGCTGCCTCGCCGCACCAAAGACCCGGTTCGATCCTGACTACAGGTGCTGTCTGTATGAAGTTTGTACATTCTCCCTGTGACCGTGTGGGTTTCCTCCGGGTGCTCTGGTTTCCTCCCACACTCCAAAGTCGCACCGGTTTGTAGGTTAATTGACTCGGAAAAACTGTAAATTGGCCCTGGTGTGTAGGATAGTGCTAGTCTACAGGTGATCACTAGTCGGCATGGACTCTGTGGGCTGAAGGGACTGTTTCCGCTCTGTATCTCCAAAGTCTAAAGTAAATACCCAAACATCTATTGGACAGATAGACACAAAATGCTGGAGTAACTCAGTGGGTCAGGCAGCATCTCTGGAGAAAAAGGATGGATGATGTTTTGGTTCGGGACCCTTATTCAGACTGCAGACTTCTTGCTTTATACTGAAGGTACTACACAAGGTGCTGGACTGATTGGTCCTGGTCTTTTCTCGCTTCCAGCTCTTTACTTCTCCCACCCCCCTCTCCTCTCCTCTCCTCACCTCTCCTCCCACCCTCACCCCCTGCTTTCAGTCTGAAGAAGGGTCCCGACCTGAAACATCACCTATCCTTTTTCTCCAGATGTGCTGCCTGACCCACTGAGTTACTCAAGCACTTTGTGTCTATTTTTGGTATATACCAGTATCTGCAGAAACTTTCTACACATAGTATTCATTGGGCACCAGATAAAAGTGTCTTGACTCAATACGTCTATTGTCCATTTCCCTCCGCAGATGCTGTCTCGTCCACAGGGTTCCACAGTTTTATTCCCCCCCGTTCCTTATCTATTTCCTTATTTTGTTTGAAATATCGAGTTGTGCCACAACCGCGCATCTATTGCAATGGCTTCCAAACTGTTGGTGAGCAGCAACATTCTCTTAATCGCAGGCTTTATTTTACAGGTTTAATTGCAGCCGCATTTATCCTGATTAATGCACTGGCCGATGCCTTCAACAGACGCCAGGAACAGCTTGCCAACACAGTCAGGCTTATTTGTGGGCAGATAGATGCAAAGCAACTCAGCGGGTCAGGCAGCATCTCTGGAGAAAAAGGATGGGTGACGTATCGGGTCGGGACCCTTCTTCAGATTGAAAGTGGGGGTTGGGGGTGGGAGGAGAGGAGAGGGGAGAGGGTGAAGTAAAGAGCTGGAAGCGAGAAAAGACCAGGACCTATCAGTCCAGCAACTTGTGTCGCATCTTCATTATAAACCAGCATCTGCAGTTCTTTTTTTCTACTATTATTTGTGAGCAATGTAGTTGGTTTTTATATTCCCAGGCACTGTCTTATCAATTTTTTTAAAATTTGCATCTGATTACTAAAATGCAATTTTCTTATTTTAACATCAAATAACCCTTACAATTTGGGTGGTGGGGGGGGGGGGGGGGGGGGGGGGAGGGGGGGGATACAATATTCTCTTGTGAACTCTGAAATAAGAAAATGATGTTGAAATACCCAGCAGGGGGGACAGCATTTGCAGATAGTAATCAATTAAAGTTGTGTTTTGGAAATATGAAATGCTCTAGTGTAATGCAAAATAATGCTCGAAATACTCAGCAGGTCAGACATTTGCTATTGTAATCAATTAAAGTGTTTGATTACATTTTGGCAGTAAAAAAAATACTCTCATAGAGTAATACAGTGTGGAAACAGGCCATTGGCCCAACTTGCCCACACTGACCAACATGTCCTATCTACACTACCTGCCTACGTTTGACCCATATATTTCTACTCCTCTCCAATCCATGTGTCCATCAAAATGTTTTGTTGTTGTTGTGATAGTACCTACCTCAACTGCCTCCTCTGCCAGCTCATTCCATATACCTGCCACCCTTTGTGTAGATAAGTTGCCCCTTGGGTTCCTATAAAATCTTTCCCCCCTCACCTTAAACTTATGTCCTCTGGTTCTTGGCAATATGAAATACTCCAGAAAGTGAAGTTTGAAATAAGAAATAAAGTTAAAAATACTCAGCTGATCAATGACCATTTGCAATAGTAATCAAGTGGTAAATACTAAATGAAAAAAATAATGTTAGAAATACTTAGCAGACCAGGCAGAGTTTGTAGAGACTATAGACATCAGAGAGGGTTCGCAATATGAATTTTGTTTTATTTGATAAATATTGTGTTGCAATAGTAATTTGCTTAAATATACAAGATGGACCAGAATAGATCTGTGTGAACATAATGTCCCAATGAAAGTGTAAACATAAAAGCTGCAGATACTGGAAATCTAAAATAAAATCAGAAACTGTTGGATTATTCAGCAGGTCAGGCCGCATCTGTGGGAAGTGAAATTGAGTTAACTTTTCAAGCCAAATCCTTGAGTCTTCTGGAATTATTTAACCGGATGGAATACAATGCTAATCCAGAATGTTTGTTCAAATTAAAAATGGTTTGTGTTCTACATGCAATGTTTGTAATATTGAGGATGGATCTATTTATTTGTTGTCTTTATATGAAATATAACGGATTAACAAACTCATCAGGATTCTTTAGGATTAGCTCTTTAGATTAGTTTGTAGATTAGCTCCTAAAGAGGAGAACTCATCAGGAAGGCTGGCTCTGTCCTGGGGGTGGAGTTGGATTAATGGGAGGTAGTCTTGGAGGGGAGGATGGTCCTCAAATTGTGGAGCATCCTTGACAATACATCACATCCCCTCAATGACACACTGGTCAACCTGAGGAGTACCTTCAGCGACAGACTGGTTCCACCTAAAACGCCACAGGAGATCCTTCTTCCCTGTGGCTATCAAACTCTTCCCCCTTCTGTCATGGGGAGACTGAGACGGACTACCCCCCCCCCCCCAAATCTTTGCACATCCCCAATCCTTTCCACTCGTCACTTTGATTTTATGTATCATGTATTCTATGTTTTATGACTGTTGGCAGATCAATTTCCCTCCTGGGATAAATACATTTCTATCATATAAATATATTGTCCCGAGAGAGTTTGTGATTGTGGATCTCATAATGAAAGTTTTTAATGTAGGGGTTTAGGCCTATTTTCTTTTGTTTGTTCCCAGTAAGTATGTAGTTTCATATTCGTTTAGCTTAGTTTAGAGATACAGGGCAGAGACAGGCCCTTCGACCCACCGAGTTCACGCCAACCTACGATCCCCGTACACTAGCATTATCTTACACACGAAGGACAATTTATAATTTTTTTCCAAAGCCAATGAACCTACAATCCTGTACGTCTTTGGAGTGTGGGAGGAAACCGGAGTAACCTGGAGAAAACCCATATGGCCACAGGAAGAAGGTAAAAACTCATTGCAGACAGCACCCGAGGTCAGGATCGAACCAGAGTCTCTGGCGCTGTAAGGCAGCCGCTCTATCGCTGCACCACTGTGCTGCCTCAGGTTCATAAGATGATTAATATTGATCAGAACTCAATTGACTCACGGTCTCGTCCACTGAAGTCGGCATTTGTCCTCAACTCAAAGTTGTCAGTGAGTCAAATGAGAAACTGATGACGTAATCACTAATGAGACAATGAGGTATTCAAGTTAATAGAACATTCAGTTATTGAATACAAAGGAATGTATCTAGTAACAGCTGAGGCATGCATCTCTGCCTTGCAAAATCCACCATTGAATCCCAATCAGTTGTAATTCTCTTCCTGTGATCTTTTTGTTCGTGCAAGGAGTCCCATCACAGAACTGGGTGTTTCAAAATTCTGAACAAGATTGTTTGTACCCAGCAGTTTTAAGACGACAGAGAAGATAGGAAAGCAACAATATGTGACACAAACTGCTGGGATAACTTAGCGAGTCAGGCAGCATTTGTGCAGAACAATGTTAGGCGAAGTTTCACGTTGACACCCTTCTTCAGACTGATCAGCCCGAAGGGTCCCGACCCGAAACATCGCCTACTCATATCCTCTGGTGATGCTGCCTGACCTGTCTAGTTACTACAGACTGTTTAGTGCAAGATGGAGTTAGATGTGGTCCTTGTGGCTAAAGGGATCAGGGGGTATGAAGAGAAGGCAGGTACGGGATACTGAGTTGGATGATCAGCCATGATCATATTGAATAGTGGTGCAGGCTCGAAGGGCCGAATAGCCTACTCCTGCACCTATTTTCTATGTTTCTATCTGCAGTTCCTTGTGTCTCCAACATCCTGGCGATTCCCTTCTGTGTCTTCTCTGAACCTTCCACATCCTTTGTGGCAACCAGAGCTCAACATAATACACCAAATGTGGCCTGACTAATGTGATTAGCCAGCTGCAACTCTTCCCCACTCTTGTATGTAGGAAGGAACTGCAGATGATGGTTTATACCGAAGATATACACAAAATGCTGGAGTAACTCAGCTGGTCAGACAGCAGCTCTGGAGAGAAGGAATGGGTGACTTTTCGAGTCGAGATCCTTCTTCAGTTATGGGTCTGTCGTGTGATTCGGTGATTTTTCCGGCGACTGTCAAGTCGTAGCAGGTCGCTGAAAATCTGGCAACTGGAATGGCGACTGTCAGAGTGGAACACACACATACACAGATCGCTTGCTTCACCAGCCAGTTATGCAGGCAGGGGACAGGTCAAGCGGGGGGGAGCGCTGTCTGAGTGAAATTCACACCACGATGAACAGGAAGGTTGGTGCTGTAATTGAGACAGTGAAAGCACAGTGTACAGGAAGGGTCACTTAAGTCCTTTAAAAGAGAGGGGGGGAGAGACGGCAGAGATGGGGGAGACGGGATGGGAGAAGGAGTGGCACAACTTTTAAGAAGCCAGAGATACATGGCTGTGAAGCTCGGCGGACATTAACATTACCGATCGGTTAGCCTTGGTTCTGAAATCTTTTTTTTTCTCCAATGAGCCAATGAAATTCACAGGTCAGCAACGGCGACAACCTATGACCTCCTGGCAGCCCACTACCACTGCACCTACGTCACGAGAAATCTCGCTACTCTCCAAGACATCAAAACCATGAAGGCGACTCCCCGGCAACCACCCACGAGCATGCGGTGACCGCATAGTCTCCTGTAGTCGCCTACAAAGTCACCTAAGTGGACAGGCCCATTAGCCTGTCTGCTGCTAAGTTATGCAGCATTGTGTCTATCTTCGCAACTCTTATATTCAATGTTCTAATTGATAACGGCAAGCTTGCCTTGTGCTGCCTTTACTACCCTATCCTCTCTTTTCGTGTCCATCTTGTTACAAATGTTGGTCTCGCTGTCATTGTCCGTCCTGAACAGGACACAAACGTCCGGCGACAATCAGTGGAAGCCATCACTTGTCGCAGTAGATGATGGTGGTAGCAGAATTAGCTCAGGATACTTTCAGTTTCTGCTATGGGGCCGCATATCACTTGTGTTGCCACTTTCAGGGAGCCCAAAATCCCCCTGTACATCAATATTCGTAAGCATCCTGCCACTTATACTTTTCCTTTATATTTGTACTCCCAAAATGCAACACCTCACACTTGACCAGACTAAACTCCATCTTTCATTTCTCCACCCATATTTGAAACTGATCTATATCCAGCTATGTCTTTTGACAGCCTTTCTCACCATCCACAACTCTGCTAATTCTTGTGTCACCTGCAAATGTCACCCATATATTTTTTGTCCACATTTTGTACATATAAATTATCACTAGCAACACTTGGTTTCACTCTTTGTTTCTACTTGTTATCACCTTTTCCACTGCCAACAATGGACCATTGTGGGCTCTACCGCACCTTTATCATTGTTGCTGGTGTTGATTTGTTCTTTTCATACCTTTCATTCGTTTGTTCTTTGTACCTTTTCACACTTCTAGTTTCCCTTTCTCCTCGCTCTCAATCTGAAGAAGGGTCTCGACCGGAAACTTCACCTACTCCTTTTCTCCAGAGGAGCTGCCTGACCCGCTGAGTTGCTCCAGCTTTTTGTGTCTTTCTTCAAGAGTTAACACAGCTGTCTCTCAGTAACGAGCGTCTGAAATAGAAAGAGTTCTTTTGCTCCGTATAAATGTGATTCGGCAGCTGTAATAGACGGAATAAATGAATGAAATAATTAACTACTTTATATATAAGAGCAACTAACACATTGAAGAGGCCAGTACCCTCGCTTAATATTAACCAAACAAATTATTTAGTCATTATGTTATTGGTCTTTCTAAAATGTTGCTGTGTGTAAAGTGACCGTTTTCTGCGTGCTAGCCACAGAAGAAGCAGATCTACAGTCACATATTACAATCGTTCCACACTTTTCTGTACACTGCAAATGGCTCCATTGTAATCATGTATTATCTTTCCTCTGGCTGGTTAGCATTCAACAAAAGCTTTTCACAGTATCTCAGTGGACGTGACAATAAACTAAATTGAATTGTAATAATGTCACCTCAAGTGTATTTACTTGCTTGTAAAGTATTTTGGAATATTCTGAAGGGCCATATAGCTCTGTCCCATGGTGCGAGTTCATTCCAAGAGCTCTCCCGAGTTTGCCCTGAATCGAGCTCGTAGATTTACGGTAATGGCCATTCGTCGGTACTCGGGGCTCTCATGGACATTTTCAACGTGTTGAAAAATCTTCACGAGTCTTCCCGTGCTTACCTGCCGTTAGCGAGTCTTCCCGAGTACCTGCCATTAGCGTTACGAGCCGGTTAGAGACGTCCCCGAGCTCCGACGTACCCGCTACGTTCATTCTCCGTGCTTACTACGAGTTAGATTTTTTTTTAAACTCGGGAGAGCTCTTGGAATGAACGCGTACCGTGGGACAGGGCTATTACTTTTTTTTAAGTTCAAGTTTATTATTGTCACGTGTGCAGTGAAAAGTTTTTGTTTTGCATGTTATCCTAACAAGTCAGGTAAAACTAGTTTGAGTTTAGTTTATTGTTATGTGTATCAAGGTACAGTGAAAAGCCATTGTTGCATGCTAACCAGTCAGTGGAAAGACAATACATGATTACTCTTGAGCCATCCACGGTGCATAGATGCTTGATAAAGGAAATAACATGAATAATGTTTAGTGCAAGCTAAAGTCTGATCAAAGATAGTCCGACAGTCTTCAATAAGGTAGATCAGTAGCTCAGGACTGCTTTCTAGTTGTTGGTAGAATACATAAATACAATCAAACCAAACTCAAGTACAATATGTAAAGCAAAGGGAAGATACAGAGTGCAGAATATAGTTCTCAGCATTGTAGTGCAATAGTTCCAGAGTCAAAGATAGACACAAAATTCTGGAGTAACTCAGCAGGACAGGCAGCATCTCTGGAGTAAAGGAATGGGTGACGATTCAGGTTGAGACCCTTCTTCAGACTGAAGGGTCTCGACCCGAAACGCCATCCATTCCTTCTCTACAGAGATGCTGCTTGTCCCGCTGAGGTAATCCAGCATTTTGTGTCTACGGTTTAAACCAGCATCTGCAGTTCCTTCCTACAAAGTTCCAGAGGTAAAGTTGGGTAGAGATGAACATACACTACCCCAACTTACGAAAGGACCATGCCAAAGCCTGATAACAGAGGGGAAGAAGCCCTGAGTCTGGGGATGCACGTTTTCAGGCTTCTGTATCTTCTGGCTGATGGGAGCAGAGGGGAAGATACAGAGTGCAGATCATAGTTCTCAGCATTGTAGCGCAACGGTTCCAGAGACAAAGTCTAATGTGTGCACTGAGGTAGGTTGGAAAAGCAGGTAGTACCCTAGCTTATGGAAGCACTGCTCAGAAGCTGGATAACAGAGGGAAGAAGCTTTCTCCTTCTCTCCTTCTCCCACCTCTCTCCCCTCTCCTATTCTACCAATGTTTGGCCGATGGTTGTATGTGCTGTGCCGCCTTTAGCAGTGGTTTTAACCTCCCCCTGCAGGAACCACCTCGTTTGGTCACGTGAAGCACAACGTTACCTCGAAGAAGGGTAATGGTCGCAGAGTGAATTTGATCCAATTCTAGCTTTCCAAGGAGATGCAAATAAATTTCCAATGGGATAATTTGGATATTAATGGTGTCATTTTCATCTCTGCAGATCAGTGATGATGAAAAGGGTTACGATCCAGAGCTGTTTTGTATCCCGAAGCACTATGAAGAAGACCTGGAAAGAGTTTTCATTCCTCACGGGCTTATTATGGATCGGTAAGAGATATTCCTTAATGTTTTACCCTCTGCATTGTTTCTTTTCTGATGAATATCAATTTGGTGCCTTTCCTCACAGTGGGAAACTTTTCTATCCTGCTGTGTGGGGATGTTTTATGTTGGACTCTATTTGTGTGTTGTGTTCTTTATTTTACTGTATGGCTGTATGCAAAAACAAATTTCAGACCTCCGTCTGACAATAAAGTGCCATCGTATCATAATTTAAATTAGGTGTTTAGTTTAGAAATATAGCATGGAATTAGGCCCACCAGATCCACGCCGACCATCAAGCACTTATTTGTACCATTTCTATGATATCCCACTTTTGCATCCACTCCCTGCACACTAAGGGCCATTTTACAGAGGCCAATTAATCTACAAACCCGTATGTCTTTGGAGTGTGGGAGGAAACCGGAGCACCCAAATCCACATGGTCACAGGGAGAGCGTGCAAATGCCACGTTGATAGCACCCAAGGTCAGGATCAGACATGGGTCTCTTGCTGTGAGGCAGCGGGTGGCAATGGCACAGCGGTAGAGTTGCTGCCTTGCAGCACCAGAGACCCGGGTTCGATCCTGACTGCGGGTGCTGTCTGTATGGAGTTTGCACATTCTCCCAGCGAATACATGAGTGCTCCTGCTTCCTCCCACACTCCAAAGGTGTACAGGTTTGTAGGTTAATCGTCTTCATAAATTGTCCCTGGTGTGTAGGATAGAACTAGTGTGCAGTTGATTGCTGGTCAGCATGGACACGATGGGCCAATGGGCCTGTTTCCACGCTGTATCTCTAAAAACTAAGATAAATGGTCTGGATAGGCTGAATGGCCTTTTCTGCCATTATGACAAGATAAAATGACCATTGTGAATCCTTTATGCATACTTATCTTGGGGAAATAAAATTGTGCAATATAATTTAGACTTTAGACACGCCGCAGAAACGGGTCCATCAGCCCACTGAGTCTGCGCTGACCAGCGATCCTTGCACACTAACACTATGCTAGGCAATAGGGATAATTTACAATTTTACCAAAGCCAATTAACCTACAAACCAGCATGTCTTTGGAATATTGGAGGAAACCGGAGCACCCAGGGAAACGTCACAAAGTCACAGGGAGAACATACAAACCGCACAGACCTGTAGTCGGGATTGATCCCAGGAATCTGCCGCTGTAAGGCAGCAACTCTACCGCTGCGCCACTTTGCCACTCCTGTGTCAGTTATTAATTGACTGTAATAACTGCTCCATTTTCATGAAAAAAGGAAGCAATTAAGCAATCTTTGGCCGTGTGCAAACCTGTACAGTTAATGAATACTTGGGTCTTGGGTCAAACAGATTGGTCTGAAATCATAAAGAGTATATAGAGTCAGTTAATTTTTTAAATAATTTTTGAATTTGTAGTGTATAGCTTGACTATAACATTTAAAAGACATTTGGGCAGGTACATGGATAGGAAAGATTTAGAGGAATATGACCCGAACACGGGCAAGTGGAACTAGTGTAGGTGGGGCATGTTGGTCAGCATGGGTAAACTGAGTGAAAGGACCTGTTTCCATGCTACAGAAGGAGGCCATTTGGCCCACTGGATTCATGTTGGGATCTAGGGAAGTTACCCCATAAACCCCATCCCTACCCCATGTCCATTCTTATGGGAACTATAGAGGATGTTGTTGATGTTCATTTACAGAAGGCAGGTGCACTATTCCACATAGAGAATTTGTTTAGAGATATAGCGGGGGAAACAACCGAGTCTTCATCTGAGTCTCTCTCTGCCCTGCAATTCTGCGTCTTCCATCGTCGGCGGAAGGCTTAATAAAAGGATCTTGTCAGGAATGAAGAAAGGCTCTGCGCCAAGTATAGGCATTTGGAATTCGTGAAATGATTTGTGTGAAAGGTAAACTTTGTAGACTAATCAACTAATTCAACAACCACTTTGTGTTGGTACCATAAGAATAGTAAGCAAGAATAGCAAGCAGTCCAAAGAAGGGCTTTGGCCTGAAATGTTGCCTATTTCCTTCGCTCCATAGATGCTGCCTCAACCGCTGAGTTTCTCCAGCACTTTTGTCTACCTTCGATTTTCCAGCATCTGCAGTTCCTTCTTAAACAATAGTTAGCAAGGAGCTGGGAAATGACACACTGTTAGCCCAGCATCCTTTGTGAAGGTCAAACTGCAATTAAGAATACGTAGCAACTCAAATTTCTCTCAACACTTAGAAAGAGCCAATAATTACTTGTGAACAGTCTCATCTAAATAATCATATTGAATTTCTTAAGCAATTAACACATTGAAGAATAGAACGGCTCTGGTGTAGGTTTCAGGAAGTGGTTTTATAACAATCACCATTTTCTCTTAATGGTGTTCACTTCTAACTGTTGGAATTGAAGGCAAATTATCACCAGGCTAGGATTTATAAAACAGATCTGGAAGAGAGGGAAAGATAGATCAGCCATGATTGAATGTCGGAGCATTGAATGCTCCTATGACTTATGACGTTATGAAGTGGGGTTAATGTTGATGTGTAGGCATTCTGAACTGCCAGGAGATCAGTACTCAGTTTTGCTGGTGTAGGTTTTGATAGGACATAGAAGCAAGACACGAATGGGCGAAGAAACAGATGGGCGACACTTTGGAACAGCCGGTAAAGATGCTGCCTCACAGTGCCAGAGATTCGAGTTTGATCCAGACCTCGGCTGCTGTGTCTGTGTGGATTTTGTACCTTCTCCCTGTGACTGCCAAGGTTTCCTCCAGATGCTCTGGTTTCCACCTACATGCCAAAGACGTGCTGGTTTGTAGGTTAATTGGCCTTCTGTAAATCACCCCCAGTGAGTAGGGAGTGGATGGGGAAAGTGAGATAATGTAGAACTGGTGGAACGTATGCTCGATGGACGGCATGGACTCGGTAGGCTGAAGGGCCTGTTTCCACACTATATCCCTAAACTAACCTCAACCAAGCATGAAATCTCTGACTGGAGAAATGGACTGGAGGACTGCAAGGCTTCCTCGGTGTTTTGTTTCCTAATTGAGAAGAACATAACAATGTTGAACAGTGCAGGAACAAGTAAATGCAAATGCTGGTTTACAAAAAAAAAAAAACACAAAGTGCTGGAGTAGCTCAGCGGGTTGGGCAGCATCTCTGGAGGACATGGATAGGTGATGTAGGAACCCTTCTTCAGACTCCTGTTGACTTTAGATTTTACTTTAGACTTTAGAGATGAAGTGTGGAAACAGGCCATTCGGCCCACCGAGTCCTTGCCGACCAGCTATCATCCCATACACTAACCTACACACACCAGGGACAATTTTACAACTTACCAACTTACCTGCACGTCTTTGGTATGTAGCAAGAAACCAGAGCACCCGGAGAAAACCCACACAGTCACAGGGAGAACATACAAACACTGTACAGACAGCACCCATAATCATCATCAAACCTGGGTCTCTGGCACTGTAAGGCAGCAACTCTAACATGTTGAACAGTGGTTAGGCATTGAAAGGATAAGCAGCAAAGGACTGATTTGGTGAATCAGTAACAGAAGTCGTAAACTCGGCATTACACTGAGAAGTGTGAAGGAAGAATTTAGAGAGGTTTTCCTGTGGGGAAAACTAGTGAAGCAGAACAAATGCCTTTTTCGTCAAGTTTAGTTAAAGCAATATTATTCTGAGAACAGTCAGGCAGTAGGTAAACAGTTACACATAGTAAATAAAACAGAAGCATATTTCTGCAAAGTTGGGCTCAAAGTACTGGAGTAACTCAGCAGATCAGGCAGGAAATAAAGACACAAAAAGCCAGAGTAGCACAGAGGATCAGGCATCATCTCTGGGGAAAAGGAATAGGTGATGTTTCGGGTCGAGACCCTTCATTCTGAGAGTCAGGGGAGATGGAAACTAGAGGTCTGGAAAAGTACAGAACAAATCCGAGCTGGCACCGATGAAATTATAGAAATCTATGTTCATACTGGGGTGTAAGCTGCCCAAGTGAAATATGAGGTGCTGTTCCTCCAATTTGCATGTGGCCCCACCCAGCATCTTTGGAGAAAATGTCCGAGTAAGGGTCCTGACCCAAAACATCACCTATCCATTTTCCCAGTGATGATGAACATGATGCCAAGACCTTCTCTTATCTACCTGCACTTAATCCATATCCCTCCATTTCTTCATCAATGCTGTTATTGTATCTGCTTCCACCACCAACTCTGGCAGCGCATTCCAGGCACGCGTCACCCTGTGTGTAAATAAACAATCTAACAGCTTGGTAGGTAGGTAGGTTTTTTTAATTGCTCGACACATCTCCTTGAAACTTTTCCCCTCTCACATTGAAGCTGTGCCCTGCTCCTTCTCTTTCTGACAGGACAGAGCGCTTGGCCAGAGATATAATGAAGGACATGGGAGGCGACCACATTGTGGTCCTCTGCGTACTGAAGGGGGGCTACAAGTTCTTTGCGGATCTTTTGGACTACATCAAGGCTCTGAACAGGAACCATGAAGAGTCACTCCCGATGACCATTGATTTCATCAGGTTGAAGAGTTACTGTGTAAGTACAGTGGGTCCACATAACCATTGGGTATTTTTAAGGCGCAGATTGACAGATTCTTGATTAGTAAAGGTTTTACCTGGTTGTGGGGAGAAGGCAGGAGAATGGGGTTGAGAGGGAAAGATAGATCAGCCGCGATTGAATGGCGGAATAGACTTGATGGTCCACACGGCCTAATTCTGCTCCTATACCTTATGACCACATTTACTGAAATCCGACGGCATAAATCCTCCCATGCATTTTTAAAGGATTTTGCAAGTTCATAAAACATTGGAGCAGAATTAGGCTATTTGGCCCATCGAGTCTGCTCCACCATACAATCATGACTGATCTACATGTCACTCTCAACACAATTCCCCTGACTTCTCTGCGTAACCTTTGATGCCCAAACTAATCACGAAACTATCCATCTCCGCTGAGAAATGATTGGCATAATAAAATGATTTGTGATGTTCATTAATGGCTGTATATTCAAGTATGGGTGACGTTAGTGTGGATTTTCATGAAATTATTTATAGCGATTTATATGTAAAGCCATATATGATAAGGGATGCTCCAGAAAATGGATGTCTCTGACTTACAGAAAAGTCGGCTTGCAGACGGTTTAGTTTAGAGATATACTGCCGTATAGAGGGAGTGCCATAGAGGGAGTGCAGAGAAGGTTCACCCGACTGATTCCTGGGATGTCAGGACTGTCTTATGAAGAAAGACTGGATAGACTTGGTTTATACTCTCTAGAATTTAGGAGATTGAGAGGGGATCTTATAGAAACTTACAAAATTCTTAAGGGGTTGGACAGGCTAGATGCAGGAAGATTGCTCCCGATGTTGGGGAAGTCCAGGACAAGGGGTCACAGCTTAAGGATAAGGGGGAAATCCTTTAAAACCGAGATGAGAAGAACTTTTTTCACACAGAGAGTGGTGAATCTCTGGAACTCCCTGCCACAGATGGTAGTCGAGGCCAGTTCATTGGCTATATTTAAGAGGGAGTTAGATGTGGCTCTTGTGGCTAAGGGGATCAAAGGGTATGGAGAGAAGGCAGGTACGGGATACTGAGTTGGATGATCAGCCATGATCATATTGAATGGCGGTGCAGGCTCGAAGGGCCGAATGGCCTACTCCTGCACCTAATTTCTATGTTTCTATATGGCAAGGAAACGGGAACCTTCGGCCGACTTGATCCATTCCCCATCAAACAGGTTATATGTTGTACTACTTTCGTATCCACTCCCTATACATTAAAGGCCGTTTTTACAGCAGAAAATTAACCTACAAACCTGCACGTCTTTGAGATGTGGGTGGAAGCCAGAGCGCCCGGAGAAAACCCTCATGGTCACAGGGAAAACGTGCAAACTCCACACAGACAACACCTGAGGTCAGGATCGAATCTGGGTCTATCGTAAAACTTAAATGCCACCGTCGTATCTGCCTCCACAAACCCCCCCTGGCAGTGGGTTCCAGGCACCTACCATTTGCTGTGCAAAAACAAAAACTTGCCCAGCACATCTCTTTTACATTTTGTCCCTCTGACCTTTAAGGTATCCTCTAGTCTTTGATATTTCCACACTGGGGGAGAAAGGTTCTGACTACCCTACTTGTGGCTGGACCAATATTTCGGCCAAGTGGCTATTCTTGACGTGTGTCGAAAAATGTTGGTAAACTGCTAGACTGTGGGGGAAGGTCGCACCAACTCAACTAGATATAAATACTGCAGGATGGGACGAGAGAGCGCCCGAGCTGTAGGGAGAGGTTGGGCAGGTTAACAATTTATTCCTTAAAGCGCATGAGGCTGAGCGGTGATCATGCAAAGGTGTATAAAATCTTGGGGAATAGATAGGACAAAATGTACAAAATCTTTTACCCAGAGAAGAGGAATCAAGAACCCAAGGGCATAGGTTTAAGATGAGAGGGGAATAATTTAATAGGCATCTGAGGGACAACTTTTTCACACAGAATGTGGTGGCTATATGGAACGAGCTGCCAGAGGAGGTGGTTGAGGTAGGTACTATCACTATCTATCTATCTATATTACTAAAAGTCTGTTCTTGACCGGTTTTGGCGATCTGTGCTGCGATTTCCGAGAGAACGCCGCCACCTACGGCAGTCATTTTTGGCCACCTTGCTCAGAGCCCCCCTCCGCCACATGTGTGACGAGGATTTTTCCAGTCGATGAAAAATGACAGAGATATTAATGATTTTACAAAATTCCCCATTCTCTCTGCTGCCCCTGCTGGCGGCAGAGGGGATGGACTATAAAACCAGGAAGTGGTGTGCCTCAATTAGTCTGCAAGCTGGAGGAAGGCAGAGGGTCACGTTTCTCTGAGCTGTGAATAACACTGAACACATGTCCACACAACTGTGAGTAAGTACCCTTAATGTGGTTTGAAAATGAAAATATGGTTAAAGTAAAAAAGCACTGCCTGTAAATGGTTGTTTGGGGGGTTTCTCCCCCCCCCCCCCCTTCTCTCCCCACCCCCCCCTCTCCTCTCCCCGCCCCTCTCCTCTTCCACCCCTCCCTGTCCCCCCCCCCCCCTGTCCTCCCCCCCCCCTGTCCTCCCCCCCCCCCTGTCCTCCCCCCCCCCCTGTCCTCCCCCCCCCTGTCCTCCCCCCTGTCCTCCCCCCCTCTGTCCTCCCCCCCTCTGTCCTCCCCCCCTCTGTCCTCCCCCCCCTGTCCTCCCCCCCCCTGTCCTCCCCCCCCCTGTCCTCCCCCCCCCCTGTCCTCCCCCCCCCTGTCCTCCCCCCCCCTGTCCTCCCCCCCTGGTCCTCCCCCCCCCCTGTCCTCCCCCCCCTGTCCTCCCCCCCCTGTCCTCCCCCCCCCTGTCCTCCCCCCCCCTGTCCTCCCCCCCCCTGTCCTCCCCCCCCCTGTCCTCCCCCCTCTGTCCTCCCCCCTCTGTCCTCCCCCCTCGGTCCTCCCCCCTCTGTCCTCCCCCCCCCCTGTCCCTCCCCCCCCCTGTCCCTCCCTCCCCCGTCCTCTCTCCCCCCGGCCGCTCCCGCCCCCCCCCTCTTCTCCCCGCGCCCCCCCTCCACGCAAAAGACCCAGCCCCCTCTCTTCCCCCCCCTCCTCCCTCCCCCCCCTCTCCTCCCCCCCCCTCCTCCCCCCCTTTCCTCCCCCCCCTCTCCTCCCCACGCTCCTATCCCCCCCCTCTCCTCCCCCCCCTCATCCTCCCCCCCCTCCTCCCCCCCCCTCTCCTCACCCCCCCCTCTCCATCCCCCTCCCTCCTCCTCCCACCCCTCTCCTCCCCCCCCCTCTCCTCCCCCACCCCCCCTCGCCTTTCCCCCCCCCTCTCCTCCCCCCCGTCCATCCTCCCCCCCCCTCTCCTCTCCACCCTCTCCTCCCCCCCTGCTCGATCCGTCCCCCCCTCTCCTTCCCCCCCTCCTCCTCCCCCCCTCTCCTCCCTCCCTCATCCTATCTCCTACCTCCCCGCTCCTCCTCCCCCGCCTGTCCTCCCCCCCCCTGTCCTCCCCCCCCTGTCCTCCCACCCCTGTCCTCTCCCCCCCTGTCCTCCCCCCCCTGTCCTCCCCCACCCTGTCCTCCCCCCCCCTGTCCTCCCCCCCCCTGGTCCTCCCCCCCCCTGTCCTCCCCCCCCTGTCCGCCCCCCCCTGTCCTCCCCCCCCTGTCCCTCCCCCCCCTGTCCTCCCCCCCTGTCCTCCCCCCCCTGTCCTCCCCCCCCTGTCCTCCCCCCCCTGTCCTCCCCTCCTGTCCGCCCCCCCGCCCTGTCCTCCCCCCCCCCTGTCCTCGCCCCCCCTGTCCTCCCCCCCTGTCCGCCCCCCCTGTCCGCCACCCCCCCCTGTCTCCCCACCCTGTCCTCCCCCCCCCTGTCCTCCCCCCCCTGTCCCTCCCCCCCTGTCCTCCCCCCCCTGTCCTTCCCCCCCTGTCCCTCCCCCCTGTCCCTCGCCCCCTGGCCCTCCCCCCCCCTGTCCTCCCCCCCCCCATGTCCTCCCCCCCCTGGTCCTCCCCCCCCCTGTCCTCCCCCCCTGTCCTCCCCTGTCCTCCCCCTGTCCTCCCCCCCCTGTCCTCCCCCCCCTGTCCTCCCCCCCCCCCCTGTCCGCCCCCCCCCGGTCCTCCCCCCCCCCCACCCGTCCTCCCCCCTCCTCCCCCCTCTCCCCTCTCCCCCCCCCTCTCCTCCTCCCCCCTCTCCTCTCCCCCCCCTCTCCTCCTCCCCCCCTCTCCTCCCCCCCCCTCCCCTCCCCCCCTCTCCTTCCCCCCCCTCTCCTCCCCCCCTCTCCTCCCCCCCCCTCTCCGTCCCCCCCCTCTCCCTCCCCCACCTCTCCTCTCCCCCCCTCTCCTCCCCCCAGCCCTCTCCTCCCCCCCTCTCCTCCCCCCCCCATCTCCTCCCCCCGTCCCTTCTCCTCCCCCCCCCTCTCCTCCCCCCCCTCTCCTCCCCCCCCTCTCCTCCCCCCCCTCTCCTCCCCCCCCCTCTCCTCCCCCCCCTCTCCTCCCCCCCCCTCTCCTCCCCCCCCCAACCTCCCCGCCCTCCTGCCTCCCCCCCTCCTCCCTCCCCCCCTCGCGTCTCCTCCCCCCTCTCTCTCCCCCCTCTCCTCCCCCCCCCGCTCCATCCTCTATCCACCCCCCTCTCCTCCCCCCCTCCTTCCTCCCCCCCTCTCCTCCCCCCCCCCTCTCCCTCCCCCCCTCTCCCCCCCCTCTCCTCCCCCCCCTCGTCTCCCCCCCGCCTCCCTCCGCCCCCCCTCAGCCTCCCCGCCCCCTCTCCTCCCCCCCCCTCTTCCGTCCCCCCCCCTCCGTCCTCCCCCCGCTCTGTCCTCCCCCCCCTCGCCTCCCCCCCCTCTCCTCCCCCCCCTCTCCTCCCCCCCCTCCCTCCCCCGCCACCCCTCTCCTCTCCCCCCCTTCTTCCCTCTCGTCCCCCCCTCTTCTCCTCTCATGTCTCCTCGCAGATCCACCCGCCCCCGTCCTCTCGTCCCGCCCCCCCCCTCGCTCCCCCCCCTCCCTCCCCCCCCCCTCCCTCTCTCCCCTCCCCCCCCCTCCCCTCCCCACCCCCCCTCCTCCTCCCCCCCTCCTCTCCCCCCCTCCTCTCCCCCCCCCCCTCTCCCCCCCTCTCCTCCCCCCCCCCTCCTCTCCCCCCCCTCCTCTCCCGCCCCGCGCCTCTCTCCTCCCCTCCCTCCCCCCCCTGCCTCTCCCGCCCCCCCTCCTCCGCACCCCCCATCCTCCCCCCCCCCGTCGTCTCTCCTTCTCCTCCCATCGTTTTTTCCTCCCCCGTCCTCTCCCTCCTCCCCTCCCCCCCCTCCCTCCCCTCCCCGCCCCCTCCCTCCCCAGCGGGCCCTCCATCCCCTCCTTCCTCTCCCCCCTCCTTCTCCCCACCCCTCTCCCCCTCCTCCCTCCCATCACCCTCCCCCCTCCCATCCCTACAACCAAACCCCCCATCCCCTCGCACAAGCACCCCAACACCCCCTTCCCTCCACCCTCCCTGCTCCCCACCATCTCCCCTCCCCTCAACCTCTCCCCCGCCCCTCCCCTCCACCTCACCCTTCTCCCCCCCTACCCTCACTATCCCCCCCTCCCCTCACCTCTCCAAAAGACAAGCAAGTCCAAACTCCACCTCATCCCTCTCCCCCCCTCCCCTCACCTCTCCCCCCTCCCCTCACCTCTCCCCCCCACTCTCACCCTCACTCACACCCTCTCTCTCTCTCCTCCCCTCCACGCCCACCTTTCCCCTCTCACCCACCCTCCCTCTTCTCCTCCTCGCCACCCCGTCTCCCTCTTGCCCCTCTCTCTGTGTCTCTGCCCTCACTCTCTACCCCCCCACCCACCCCTCCCCCCCCCCCCCTTAGATGTGACTGCAAGTTGGGGGCTATGCGACAGTAGATAGGGTGGTTATGGGGTAAAAGGAGCAAATTAATAATATTAATATAATATCAAGGGGGTAATTAGCGTGAGTGCGGGGGGGGGGGGGATAGTTAGTGTGTGTGACGCGGCATGCCGCCTCCCCCCCACAACCGCACATTGGGGGAACAGACCCAACGGGTCTGCACTTGGTCTAGTATAAAAATACATTTCGACAGGTATGTGGATTGGGAAGGTTTAAATAGATTAGGGCCAAATGCAGGCAGGTGCGACTAGTGTAAATGGGGCATTTTGGTTGGCGTGGGCAAGTTGGGACAAAGGGCCTGTTTCCGTGCTGTATGATCCTATGATTGTCACTGTTTTGTTGTCTATTGTACAGAATGATCAAACTGTAGAAGAAGTGAAAGTTATTGGTGGAGATGACCTGTCTACATTGGCTGGAAAGGTTGGTACAATGCTCCCATAACTGCAGCAATGGTGTCATCAAAGCATCCAGTATTGTCTGTGTGTACCAGTTAAAACTAGGAGGGTTTGGATAGACCTAATACAACATGACGGTAAAACCAGTTTTGCTGATCACTTTACTCCAACAAGATAACATTCAGTTTAATAATTAAATGGCAGCTCCACTGCCTCATGGTGCCATGCACAAGGGTTTAGTCCTGACCTCATGTTCTCCCTCTGATTGCATAGTTTTTTTTCTTGATGCTCTAGTTTCCTGCCACATCCAAAAGATTTATGGATTGGGAGATTAATTGGCCATTGCCTCAGCTAAGGCTGCACAACATTTCTTTCCCCTGAAATTTTTTGAAGACATTCCATTCAAATGAATTGTTGCAATTGTTTATTCCAAATCTGCATTTCTTCCTGAATCATGTATAGACATTAATTCATGCGATCTTCAGATCTGTCTCTTTCAGATGAGGTTCTCTCACTTCATCCCTTTATAGAACAGATTTTACGAACCATTACCTTTCCATTGAATGGTTAATGGTCCATGTATCTCTCTTCATTACACAAGTTACCAAACTGAATCCTTCTATGGCTGGATAGTAGCTCAAGACCACTCTCTAGTTTTGATAGGATAGTTCCATTGCCTGATAACAGCTGGGAAGAATCTGGAGGTGTGCGTTTTTACACAACTGTACCTTTTGCCTGATGGGAGAGGAGAGAAGAGGGAATGCCTGGGGTGAGACTCGTCCTTGATTAACAAAAACAAAGACCCAAAGCCTGCATCCAGCTCGCATTGTTTTGTATACAGATTGTGTAAGCTGATAATGTTATATTTAAGTAAGTAAGTACGTTTATTGGCCAAGTATTCACATACAAGGAATTTGCCTTGGTGCTCCGCCCACAAGTAACAACATGGCATACAGTGACAGTTACGAGTGACTCAGAAAACACTAAACATTAATAATAATAAAACACCATTGCAAAGTGAATGAAATAAAATCACTTTTATTTCTCCCCCCTCTTCCATCTTCCATCTGCCGACACATGACACATGACACAGAACATCTTGATCGTTGAAGTAAGTCACGTATTTTAATTTTCCCTGTGTACTGTGCTGTTCTTTATCATTTGGATTGCTTTATAGTAATCCTGGTCTCACTGGAAGGATTAGTTTAGTTTTAGTTTAGTTTATTATTGTCACCTGTACCGATCTCCAGTGAAAAGCTTTTTACTGCATGCAGTTCAGTAAAGTATTGCCATACATAAGCACAATCCCCTTAAATACAAAGAGTTTAGAAATAGTCCACTGAGACCACATGCAAGGGTCGCCAGGTTTTGACGCCATTTTGAAAATCCAGTCCGGTCCACACGCTCGGTATTCTGGAACGGCACCCGATCCAGGCGAGACCCAAGCTTGTCCAAAGATCGTCTCCTCACCTGGCCACCTTCAGCCTTTGTCACCTCGCAACTCCAGCAGCCCAACTCACCCTTGGCCTCTTACTGGCCCTTTCCCTTGTGTCCGCTCTCAAATGCTCCCTCTGGTCCTCGGGGGACGATTAATTATACGGCGTGTACAATTCATCAATCGTAGGGTATTTAACTCGGGACCAAATTTACGGAACTTTATCCCTTCCTGTCCGTGCAAGTTATCCCAAATTCAAAAGGGTCTGACTCTTCCCACCGCTCACAGCTTATGGATCAAATCATCAATTTTAAATGCCCCTCATGTTCAGTCATTTAAAGTTAGTTTATACAAAGTAACTTCACCTTTGTCTCTGCCTCCTGAATAAGGTCATAAGGAATAGGAGTAGAATTAGGCCATTCGGCCAATCAAGTCTACTCCGCCATTCAATCATGGGTGATCTATCTTTCCCTCCTAACCCCATTCTCCTGCCTTCTCCCCATAACCTCTGACACCTGTACTAATCAAGAATCCGAGCTTTACAAAACCCATCAAGGGGCTTTAAACCCTGTGGCAGGTGTGAGGGAGGACCAGGATCAGACTAGGGAGGAGCGCTGGGACCAGGCTGGGGGGAGCACCGCGGCCAGACTAGGGAGAGGGCCAGGGGTAAAGGTGAAGTTGAGACAATGGCGATGGATGTACATTACCAATAGCTGTAGATGTCTGGAATGATACCCCACGTGCCTTCTCTCTATCACATCACCATTGTGTTATTACCTCTAGCTTGCGAACAGACCTCTAATGTGGGAATAAACCTATGCCATGTGTTGTTTTCCCCCTCCAGGACATTGTAGAAACTGGGAGAACGATGAAGAAGCTTCTTAAACTTCTGGAGGGCCACAAGCCCCAAATGGTCAAAGTGGCAAGGTAGGAGTGCAGTCGTACACTTGTACCAGCATCACCTGACTCGGGTGAAGATGGAGAAATTAAGAAGCAGGAGGAAGCTATGTGGCTTGTTGACCCTGCATCACTCTTCAATAAGGCATAGAGACATACAGCATGGAAACAGGCCTGTTGGCCCAACCTGCCCATGCTAACCAAGATGCCCCATCTAAACTAGTCCCACCTGCCCACCTTTGGCCTATATATCATCCTAAACCTTTTCTATCCATGTACCTGTCCAAATGGCTTTTTAATGTTATGATAGTAGATTTTATTTAATTTGCTCTTCTAATTCCCATTGACTATTTTGGGTCTTGCAGTACACTCCCAACATAGTGATCATCCCCTTTTTATTTCTGAACTCCACCCATGTAGCCTCACAGGACGGTCCATCAATAATGTTATCTTGGACTACATGACATTCTCCTTAATCAATAAAGCAACACTCCTTCCTCACCCCCACCTCTATCTCTGCTGTAGCACCCATATCCTGGAACTTAAGCTGCCAGTCCTTTCCCTCTCTTTGCCGAAGTAAATGGCTGATATGATGTTGCCTCACCCCACAGGTCTGTCTGTTTCCATCATGTCTTGTTCTCTGAGAGATCGGTGGCGCTGCAGCTAGTGGTACTGTCTCACACTGAACCAAAGTCCCAGGTTCGATGACACCTCTACAATTTGAAAGTACCTTGTACATCTGTTTCCCGGTTCTAACAATGGCCCATTGACCTGAAATGTTAACTCTGCTTCCCCTTCCACAGATACTGCCTGACCTACTGAGTAATTCCAGCATTTTTCTGTTTTTATTTGACCCCTGAAAGCCCTCAGTGTCATTTTTACACCTTGCTAACCATTCCTCCTGACTCCCCTTAAGAGTGAAAATAGTTTCTTCTCATCTCGTCCACTTTTTTCCAGATATGCCGCTCAGTGCCATGGTCTCTTGCGATAGTCCCTGCCTCAACTACCTCCTCCGGCAGCTCTTTCCTTACACCCACCTCCCTTTGCGTGAAAAAGGTTCCCCTCAGATTCCTATCAAATCTTTCCCCCTTCACCTTAAACCTATGCCCTCTGGTTCCCGATTCCTTCACTCTGGGCAAGAGACTCTGTGCGTCTACCCAATTTATTCCTCTCATGATTTTATGTTCCTCTATAAATTCACCCCTCATCCTCCTACACTCCAGAGAACAAAGAGTCCCAGCCTGCTCAACGTCTCTCAAGAGCTCAGAACTCGAGCCATGGCCTCATCCTTGTAAATCTTCTCTTCAACCTTAACAATATCTTTCCTCTAATATTGTGCCCAGAACTGAACACAATACTCTAAGTGTGGCGTCACCAAAACCTTGTATAACTACAACATGACTTCCGAACTTCTATACTCGCGTTCATCAGTTTCTTGGGTCTGAATGGTAAACGTCACTTATTCCTTTTCTCCAGAGATGCTGCCTGACGAGCTGAGTTACTCCAGCATTTTGGCTCCCTCATCAATTTCCAACTTTGCTTATTGAGTATATGCACAACATTTCTGGAGTTAAACGGCTTTCTGTTTAATCTCTCTACAGCTTATTGTTGAAACGGACACCTCGGAGCTCAGGATACAGACCTGACTGTAAGTGCGGCTGTGCCTTTATTTGGATAATACACCACAAACGGTGTGGCACCCATTCACCTTCTGCTTGTTTTAGATTAACTTGTTTGATGTCATTAGTTACACCCAGTGGGTGGGTGGGTGGGGGTCAGGGGTAGCCTGTCTAACTCTGACTGGTTTCTTAGATGACTACCTAGAGAAAATAAATTGAGATTTAGGGAACTCTCACTCCTCTCAAAACCCCTTTGATCTCTTGCTTTTTCATTTCTATAAGGATGCCATTTGGTCCATTGAGTCTCAGCATTTCCGTTCTCTGCTACAGATCCAGAACCAATTTTCTGGCACCCTTGGTTCTGGAGTGTTTCTGGATTATCTCCCCCTCCACCCCCCACCCACCCCCCGCACCGCATATCCCGCCAAAAATGTAGCGCCTAGGCGGGGTGAAGCGGCTGATCTCTACCTTATTGGGACTTCCGTACCAATCGGGGGGTCGAATTTGCACCCTGCGGCTGAGGCTCTGGAACTCCGGCCCAGCCGGAGCTGGCATATCCATTCCCGTAGCTGACGTCCGCCCCAACTTTGTGGGCCGTTATGTCGGCCCTCCTAAGGCCGTGACCTCTGTTGATCCAGCAAAATGGATAAACCAAGGGAGCGGGAAAATCAGTGGTGGACCTGTACAATAAGTAGAGCAAAGGGAAAGATAGAGTGCAGAATATAGTTCCCAGCATCGTTGCACATCAGTTCCATACTGGTACCCGCTCCAAAGATTACGGGTAATGTCCCAAAGCAAATCGACCGACCAGCCAGCATACCTTTGAAATGTGGGAGGAAACTTGAGCATCTAGGAAATATATTAATAATTTTAGGATTAAAATTGGAGAACATAATACACATGTGTTTCATAGTGAGGAGTTCAGTTTTAACCTGTGGATTAAACAGTTCTCAGATCCTCTTCAAACCTCATCCTTTATCTTAAACCTATACATCCAGCAATTATAGTTTCGAGAAACGGCATGGAAACAGGCTCTTCGGCCCACAGATTCCACACTGACCATCGATTACCTGTTCACACTAGTTCTATGTTACCCCACTTTCTCGGTCATTTCCTACACAAGGGACAGTTTATAGAGCCCAATTAACCTACAAACCTGCACGTATTTGGGATGTGGGAGGAAACCTACGCGGTCACAGGGAGAACATGCAGATTCCACGCAGATAGCATCCAAAGTCAGGATTGAACCCAGGTCCCTGAGGCAGTGGCTCTACCAGCTGAGCTACTGTGCGCCCGTAGCAGAGCCTCCTCTTTCAGATATCTCTGGGGAATTATAGGGCACGGCTGAGATTTTTGGAAGTTTACCTATTTCTGAGCTCTTTTCGCATAATCCTGCAATGATCACACAAATTACATCTTAATCCCATCTTGATTGGTTACTCAGTGAGCATTTTCTAGATCTTGACTGCCACTTGCGATATTGAAGAGATGAGTTTTAACCTGTGTGGAGTTCGATCCTGACCTCAGTGTTGTCTACCTGGAGTTTGCATGTTCTCCCTGCGCCTGTGTGGGTTTGCTCCCGTTTTCTCCCACATCCTAAAGATGTGCAGTTTTGTGTTAATTGACCCTCTTTAAATTGCCCCTGGTATGATGAGAAAGTGGGATAACAGAACCAGCGTGAATGGGAGATCAATGGTCAACGTAGACACGGTGGGCCAAAGGGCCTGTTTTCATGCTGTATCTTTAAACAAAACAACTTTAATTGCTTGTAAAAAAAATTTTGTGTCGCCTTTATCCTATTTTGCAATGATCTTAAGTCTACATCCTCTGTCTCTGCTCCTTTCTGCAAGTGTAAACTGGTTCTAGTTGTTCATTCGGCTCCACCCATTGAATGCTCTGGTGGGAAGATGGTGGAGTAAATATTTATCAGGGTGCATGCAATGAACTGCGAATAGATTTGAACAAAGTCATCTTTGGCGATGAAAAATGCATCAGTGAATCATCTTGTGTTAATTTTTCTTTCTTTGCAGTTGTAGGATTTGAAATTCCAGATAGGTTTGTGGTGGGATATGCCCTTGATTACAATGAACATTTCCGGGATTTGAACGTAAGTACCCAGTGCTACAAAGTAGGGTCCCAACTCAAAACGTCACCTTTTCCCTTTATGCCAGAGATGCTGCCTGACCCGCTGAGTTACTCCAGCATTTGTATCTATCTTTGGTATAAACCAGCATCTGCAGTTCCTTTTTATTACTACTAATTTTCCGTCAGCTGTCCATTGCGAATTGGTTACATTCCTGAACAATTACGGATGGTAAAGTCATTTCTTTAACAGATCTTCATTGAAGATCTCGGTGTCGCAGCTGTTGGAGCTGCAACCTCACAGCGCCAGAGACCGGGATTCGATCCTTACCTCGGGCGCAGTCTGTGTGGAGTTTGCAATTCTATGCACCATGAGTTTCCTCTGGGTGCTCTAGTCACAGGCAGAACGTGCAAACTCCACACACATTCTACAGGATTGAACCTGCATCTCTGGTGCTGTGAGGCATCAGCTCTACCAGCTGCACAACTCAGTCGCTCTGTTGATTTCTGCACTGTTGATTTCATAAGTTACTAGACCAAGTGCAGACCCGTTGAGTCTGCTCCCCCAACGCAGCCGTTCCCTACCCATAGCCCCCACGGGAGACGTGGTCATCCAACTCAAGCCGTTCAGGACTCAGCAGTGCGGCTGTTTTTAAATGGTGTCTTTGAGGCGAGAGGGGGGCGCCAGCAGCCGTTATGGTCGCTGGCCAGCAGGAGGCGACAAAATGAGTGAGTGCGGGGGGGGGGGGGGAGAAGGATTTTATTAAAAATGTGTACATAAACACAACACAATTTAATCAGGAGTGGATATTTGGAATGAAAAGTGAAATCTCTATCGAAATGGAATAAATATGGGCGTTTGTGGGTCTGGTGTTGGCGTAGCAACAAATCAAAGGCTGGCACCCACAGGCTGGCAACCACAAGTCAGGCAAAAACACAGCCAGCCAGCAGCCACAGAGTTTTAATATTATATAGATAGATAGGAGCAGAATTAGGTCATTCGGTCCATCGCGTCTACACTGCCATTCAATTTTGGCTGATCTATCTTTCCCTCTCAACCCCATTGTTCTGCCTCCTCCCGATGGCCTTATGAAGCAAGAATCTGTCAATCTCCACTTTAAAAATATCCATTGATGGCCTTCACAGCTTTCTGTGGCTATAAATTGTACAGATTCACCACCCTCCTAAATAAAACCCTCCTAAACCTAAATAAATTCCTCCATCTCCTTTCTAAAGGGACATCCTTTTATTCTGAGGCTATAGCCACTGGTCCTAGACTTTCCCAGGAAACATCCTCGTGGAAACATCCTCTCCACATTTACTCTATTCTGGCATTTCACTATTCGGTAGATTTCAATGAGGTCTCCCCCTTATTCTTCTAAACTCCAGCGTGTACAGGCCCAGTGCCATCAAACATTCATCATATGTTAACCCAATCATTCCTGGGATCTAATTTACAGTAATTGTTTAGTTTAGAGGTACAGCACGGAAAGAGGCCCTTGATCACCAACTTGTAGGTTTCCAGTTGACATTTTTTTTTTTTTTTTGTTTATTTTATTAGAAGTTAATACAATACAAAACAATACAGTGGCACCTAATTTTAGGTGCCAACTATGTCATACCGTAATCCATTCCATGTACAACCTCTGGTTTTATGTTATGAGAAGGAAGTAAGCAAGACAAGAAAAAGAAAACAATAGAAAGGGGAAAGAGTGGAAAAATAGATGGTAGAGAGTAGAAAAATGTGAAGTGTGTATATAAAAAATAAAAATGAAAAAAGAAAAGGTGGAAAGTAGAAATAGAAGAGAAGGCCCCTTAAAAGAAAAATTTTCAAATCTATATTCGGAGATGTAGATCTATCCACGTCATGAACTGAAATCAGCAATCCTTATGGTACCGCTGCATCACATGATTCCAAAAAGTCGATGAAAGGAGACCAACTCCTTAAGAATTGGTCATATTTATCTATATATTAATAAATTTTATCCAAACGTCTCTCCCAGATGCGATAAATGTTTGCTTCAAAACGCTAATATAACACATTCATTTGTAGGATGTACAAAGTTGAATAAATTTTGGAGTGATATATTTGATATATTTATAAAGCTCTTCAAGTCAAGAATAGAACCCAAAATGGAATGGATTATATTTGGAATAATAGGAGAAGATACCAATTTAAATAAAGACCAAAATGTTTTTTTTTTAATTATGGGTTAATAATTGGAAAGAAATTGATACTTAAATTTTGAAAAATACAACCATACCAACTGTTAAAATGTGGATTAGGAATATGATGGACATAGCACGCCTTGAAGAAATGAGACTCCGACTAATAGATAAATATGACCAATTCCAGTTGACATTTTAAAGTTAACTTTAGCTTGCTGAACAAAGAAAGACATGCCACTGTCATTGACCTTTCTTCTCATCTTTTTACACAGCACATTTGTGTGATCAGTGATAAAGGCCGACAGAAGTACAAAGTCTGAAGAAAGGATGGATTTCCTCGCAATAACGGGAAGATTCTGGTGGAGAATCGATCACTGTAGAATCCTCAATGTCCTCACCCTCCCAATCAATTTATTTATCGGCAATGAATGTGGGCAAAATGTTCCATCTGAAGATGTACATAGCTGCAAATAATTCAGATTATTTCACTATTTTTGTATTGTGTCTGAGGGAAATGGCTTAAAGTTTTATATTTCAAACATCCTGTAAAAAAAACTTTTCTTTGGCCCTTCTGGAAGTGGTGAGAAAGAGCAAGAAATATTTTTGTATTTAAAATGTTGCCTGTGCGTGGGGAACGATGGGCCGAGGTTACTGGAGGCAAGTGGCGGTGGATGTTGCTGCCTTACAGCATCAGGACCCGGGTTCAATCCTGACTACGGGCGCTGTCTGTATGGGGTTTATATTTTCTCCCTGTGACCACATGGGTTTTCCCCAGGTGCTCTGGTTTCCTCCCACACGCCAAGGTCGTACAGGTTTGTAGGTTAATTTGGGTTCGGTAAAAGTTGTCCCTAGTGTGTAGGATAGTGCTAGTGTACGGGGCTTGCTGGTCGGCGTGGGCCGAAAGGCCTGTTTCCATGTTGTATCGCTAAACAAAACTAAACAGTCTGAAGAAGGGTTTCAACCCAAAATGTCACCCATTCCTTCTTTCCAGAGATGCTGCCTGTGTTACTCCAGCATTTTGTGTCTACCTGAAACTAAACTAATCTCATTCCCAGAGCCAAAACTGTATCTCCAACCAGTTTGGATCCTTGATTGTCTATTCCCATGTATGTCCAATCCATCATCAACTTTTCCAACATGAAGACTCCTTTCAACATAGAACACAGGAAAATGGGGACAGAAATTGGCCAACAGGGACCTCAAGCCTGCCCAGCCATTTAATGTGATCATGGCCGGTCTATGCTGGCCTCAACATCTGTGCCAGATCCCCATAACCCTCAATTCCAAACCTTTGCCCATCGTCACCTTAAATATATCTAATGAACTGCTTCAACCATTCTTAGGAGCAGAGTTCCAGAGATTCATTGCCTGCCGTGAGAAGAAATTTAGAATATTGTAACCTGGTGCCAAGACGACAATCTTTCTCTCAATGTCAGCAAGACAATGGAGATTGTGATTGACCTGAGGGAACAAAGCAGTACACGTACCCCAGTTTCCATTGATGGCGCAAAGTGGAGATGGTTGATAGTTTCAAGTTCTTGGGAGTAAATATCACCAGCAATTTGATCTGGACTAGCCATATCGAAGCAATGGCCATGAAAGCACACCCATGCCTCTATTTCCTTAGAAAGCTTACGAAGTTCAGCATTTCCCCAACATTGGCCATTGCAAATTGTCCCTGCTGGGTAGCAGAGTGGTAGGTTCTGGGAGGAGTTGATGAATATCTAGGGGGAATTAAAAATGGGTTGATGTAGGATTAGTGGTTAACGGTCAACATAGACTCATTGGGTCGAAGGGCCTACTTCTCTGCTGTAACACTCCAGACTAAATATGCCAAATAAAGCATTGCTTCTGTTTTGGTGTCACAACCAATGTGCAAATTTCAAGCATGGTTTAGGTGTTCTTGCTGATCTTACTGAAAGCAACATCAATGCAAAGAATGATGCTTAACCAAAGAATCAAGGTTCCTCGACTGGGCAAGGTGCAGAGAAGATTTACAAGGAATGGTAAGAGAACAGAACCTCCTAAAAAATGTGAATGTGTAATTTTCACAGGAAGTCACTGATATCAGACAGACTTTACATTAGTCTGTAGAGATACAGCATGGAAATAGGCTTTTTGGCCCACCGAGTCCGTGTTGGCCAGCGATCACCTCGTACACTCGCACTATCCTACACACTAGAGAAAATTTACAATTTTACTGAACCCAATTAATCTACAAACCTGCAGGTATTTGGAATATGGGAGGAAACCGGAGCACCCAGAGAAAACCCACATGGTCACAATGACAACGTACAATCTCCGTACAGACAGCACTGGTGGTCAGGATCAAACCTGGGTCTGATGCTGTAGACAGCAACTCTACCGCTGAGCAGCCCTGTGCTGTCGTATTTAACTGAAACCTAAACTCAATTTGCATATTTTTGAGGATGCACATCACATCCAGAAACACATACTGAATCCTAGCTGAAAAGTTGCCGTGGTGACGCGTTGGATGAGACGTGAGGGACTTATCTGATCTTGATCCTTTGTCCCCATGAAAGGTGAAACATTGCTGTTTGTGGGAACTTGCTGTGCATGAATCCGCTGCTGGGATTTGCCCATTGGCGATAGGGCATCCACAGCACTTGAACCATGAAGTGCTTCAGGAAATACATGAGAGGGTGATGGCACAGTGGTGCAGTTGATAGAGCTGCTGCCCCACAGCGCCAGAGACCGGGTTTGATCCTGACCTCGGGTGCTGTAGGTGTGGAGTTTGCATGTTCTCCCCATGACTGCATGTGTTTCCACCGGGTGCTCCAGTTTCCTCCCATATCCCAACGTTCTGTGGGTTTGTAGGTTAATAAATCCCTGGTGTCCAGGGAGTGGATGAGAAAGTTGGAAAACATAAAACAAGTGTGAATGGGTGATTGATGGTCAGTGTGGACTCAGTGGGCCGAATGGCCTGTTTCACTAAACTAAACTAAAAGACAGAAGCATCATGAATCCGTACCAAACAAATGTTATGAATCATTACACAACTGTAAATCCCCTCCAACCCAGGAAACGCTTGTATGCCAAATGCTGGAGTAATTCAGCGGGTCAGGCATTGTCCCTGGATAATGTGGACAGGTGACGTTTTAGGTCGGCACCCTCAAAGTGTCACCTAGCCATGTTCTCCAGAGATGGTGCCTAACTCGATGAATTACTCCAGCACTTTGTGTGTGTGTGTGTCTTTGGTATAAACCAGTATTCACAGTTCCTTGGTATAAACAATTGTACATCGTTCTATTCCCTTTGCTAATGTTGCTTTGTTACTTTAGCTGCCTTTTAGAAATATTTGTAGAGGGTGTAATATTCATCAGCATGTTCTATATCACTGCATGTATTTAAACTGCTCAAATGCTTCCACGCGCAGACCCACTTTTTAATGAGACATCGCACGCTATGATTCTGTTTCCATTGAATATTGCACACTGAGCATTCAAATTAGGAACGCACCAAAGTAATGCCATTATGTACCTCCGTAGTACATTTTTGATCATGTATGCTATTTCGATGTCGGTATAGAATTGTGAACTAATAATGTATTATTTTTATTAAAGTATGTTAATGAACAGAAATAAATGCATCTGCAATAAAACCATACAACAGAACAAAAGTGACTTGACTGGTTGCTCGTGTGTTATCCGGTCAGATGGGAGTGTCTACACTTAGAGTGCATTTATTAATGAAACCTTTCTCGGTCATTCTGATGGTACAGGGTATTGTTAAGTCAAATTTATTGTCGCAAGGAAAATGATGATAGGCACAAAATGCTGGAGTAACTCAATGGGACAGGGATCACCTCTGGAGAGGTGGAATGGGTGACATTTTGGGTTGAGACTGAAAATGAGGCAGAGGTACAATGAAAATCTTGCTTACAGTAACATCATCGATTCGGTTAACACAAAAATATGAATTATACATACCCAACAAGATAATGGAAGGAAAGACTGCAAAAAAAACCCAAAATATTAGTGCCAAATATAACCAGAAACTAAATGGTGTCAGAGGTGGTCTGCGGTGTTGTAATGCCAAGGCAATGTTTGTGTTGTGCAGCACTGTTAAGAACCTGAGGGTCCTAGGTGAATAGTTGTTCCTGAACCAAATGCTTTTGTACCTCCACCCTGATGGCAGCAGTCAAAAGAGTGTAAGATAGTAGATCAATGGTACTTTATTGTCATGTTGAATCATTGACCCTTGAACCATTGACTTGTAACATTGTCTCTAAAACCATTGGCTCTTGAACCGCTGACACTTGAACCATTCACTCTTGTACCAGTTGACTCCTGCATCATTGAACCATTCAGTCGTGTACCATTGAACCATTCACTCTACAAACTGTTGACATTGCATCTTTTATTACTGTCTCAATGGAGCCGTGTTAATGAATTAGACGAGTGTAGTGTGAGTAAATTTTGATCGTCGGATTCTGAAGAAGGGTCTCGACCCGAAACGTCACTCATTCCATCTATCCGGAGATGCTGCCTGAATTACTTCAGCATTTTGTGTCTAACTTGTGTAAACCTTTGCTGTGTATCCCACTTCCTGACCCCCCCTCCTCGTCCCTTTCTCTGACCCCCCTCCCCCCCACCCCCTGACACTCTCCCTGCACCGATCTCCGTCACCGCCGGGGGGCGCAGGCCGCGCTCTCTGACGTCCGAATGCCGCGCCGCAGTGCGGTGACGTCGACTCTGCGCCGTCTGGTCCTGATCTGACTGACCCCGAGCGGCGGCGACAATGGAGGCGCGGATCCAGCAGCTGGGCCGGTGTACGGTGAGTGACTGGGGGGGGGAGGGGGGGGGGGGAGGGAG